>NC_092062.1:23900000-24128191 GCF_039877785.1 Chaetodon trifascialis | reverse complement strand
CTGTTTCCCCTATAATCCACACATGCCGTCAAGTCTCAGATTAATGCTCTCCTTAAGCCTCCAGTATCTGCTGAAAAACATGTGATTTGGCTTTTCGCTGGTTCATTGGCCTGTGACCTCAGTGGGCCGAACACTGATTCAAAAGGGCAGCGGTGGAGAAAACACTCCAGGTCCTCCACCGCCGCCTGCTCCGACTTATTTTCTACGTGTTGCTGCATTCATTGGACCAAGACTGACTTGAACAACACATCACTTTACAGCTGCAGTCTTACTGTCTGCTGTTTGAAAGCACACAGCTGAAAAATGCTGAATGTCAAGTGACGTGTTGCGTCAGATGAGTGAGTCTGCGACATTTTTGCCCTTTTCCCTCTCGCTCTGCATGTGACGTCCGAATGATGCCTCCATGCTTGAATTATACCATAAGCCAAAATACAGAGCTGTCGAGATAATCTCTCTCGTGAAATCAATGTACAGATGTAATACAGGCAGTTTTGCAAGGTACAGCATATCACAGACAGTCAATAATGATACATTTGCTCTACCAGTAAATGCTTAGCATTTGTCTTACTTTTATGGGCAAATGAGATGAAAGAATGTGGAACAAAATCTTTACAGTCTGTCATTTAGCAAACATTGACACGAAGCAGAAGACAAGAGGGTTTACACTACAAGTACTCCACAGTATCTGTTCAGGTCTGTCACTCACTCTCGGGGTTGACAGGAAATTAGATCTCATAAATCGACTGACTTTTGTCTTTATGATAAAAACCATTAAATCCATTCCTCTTCAACAACTTGGCAGCGAAGAGGATTTCAAGTACATCAAAATGAGCCTCTTGGCTGTGAGCGTCAGATCGCTGCTGTGTGACTGGAGGTAGACGCCAAATACGTTTTGAAATAAATCACACAGTGACAAATTTTTTAAACCAAAATCAAAAATATCTAGTTAATATGTGAATTCAGTAATCAATATATTTCATAAAAATAGCCACAAGCGATGCAGATGCGTCTGTAATGGATCACAAAAGAATATATTGCAGTGTGCTGTAGTATTTCCATGCTGACTCTTTCTCCCACCTCTAACGTGTATTGCAGCACGTTGACATTTCCTCTAACTTGTGAACTGTCGACTTAAACATTCGCTCAACTCTGATTTCAGGTGGTGTTCCACAAAATGTCTCCCAATGAGACCTTGTTCTTGGAGAGCACCAACAAGATCTACAAGGACGACATCTCCAGCAGCTCTTTTGTCAACTTCCAGATTTGGGACTTCCCGGGTCAGGTGGACTTCTTCGACCCCACCTTCGACTACGAGATGATCTTCAGAGGAACCGGGGCTTTGATATTTGTCATCGACGCTCAGGTGAAGGACTGAAAAAGAGGGTTTAATTTGACATGGTCTTGAACACATGAAGTGATTGTGTTGTTTCACAGCAACACACAAAAAAAACATGTCATATTTCAAATATGCAGATTAAAATACAAAATCTGACAATATTCAGACCCATTTTCTCATATATTGTCCTTTTTTATCACGATGAAACTGCACTTACACGTGAAGTAAACCTTTGTAGCGTCACTGTTGTGAGCGACATTAGAAGCCCTCAGTGATGAACAGCCAGAGGAGCTACAATAAAAGACCAATTACATGCCATGGCTTTTATGCCAGCGCTATCCACATGACCCTAAGTGCTTTCAAAAAGTAATCTCAGCGACAACGTTAGCCACGGCTGATCTGATTGCAGGGTTTATTTGTACTCCAGGAGGTGCATCAGATTCAATTTGCTTCAGCAGTTGGTCACAGTGATATCTTGTTTTTGTTGTGCTGCTTTGGAAGACTGCGCGAGAGTACATTTCCTTATACCTGTTAGTCAATCAAATACTTTCAATAGGCAGGACGTCCTGATTTTCCTGTTCATTTTAATGACAGGATTCAGCTGTAGCATAGTTAGTGCAAACGCAGTTAGCCTTAAATCTGCCAAAAATATTTAATGTGGCCTTTTCAAGGCTCATCATGCAAAAAGTTAGCTCTCAAAAACAAGGAGAAGGCAGTTAAATGGGGCAAATATGACTTAAAACAAACAATTATCTGCCAACAGAACAGGAAGTTTTCACTTAAGTAGAAGTATCTCGTCTCAAAGAGATTTTTAAGTGTTCAAAGAAGCTCAGTTCTTTTGTTCTTAATTGATTTAACCTGCTGACTGGATAGCAGAAATATGGCTCATCAGTTATACTGTGATTATGTGCATAAACGTCAGAGAACGTAGTCACAGAAGGCAGTTATCAACGTGGACTGTAGGGTACTTGAAGATTTCGTTGTCGTTATGCATTTGTGGCCAGTTTTGTGATCCACCTTTTGAAAAGATGCTCATATTGTGTGTCTGTATTAACACGTCGCCTCCTTCCCCTCAGGATGATTACGTGGAGGCCCTCGGCCGGCTTCACCTCACCGTGTCGCGAGCCTACCGAGTCAATCCAGAGATCAACTTCGAGGTGTTCATCCACAAAGTGGACGGCCTGTCAGACGATCACAAGATCGAGACCCAGAGAGACATCCATCAGAGAGCCAATGACGATCTGGCGGACGCTAGCTTAGAAAAGCTGCATCTCAGGTACGTTTTGTCTGACATTTTATTCTTTTACTTTAACATCTGTACAGACCTGGAGAAGAGTTTAATCAACACGGTGCCACTGTGCTGATTTATCTCCAAAATTTCATCTTTTCATGCGCCAAGAAAAATTGCTGTGTGATCATTTACTTCTCAGACTGTCCAATGGGTTTTAAATCACTTGTTTATAGTAGAATTTTTATGAGCATGGTTTTGTTTGGACAGCAACAACTCGCAGTCACTGTCACAAAATCAAATTAACGTCCTGACTTAAGTGCTTATTGTTGTAATGCTGCCTCACACACCAGTAAGAATAGAAGAAAAACAGGCCATCAGAGCTGCACAGCACACGTGGTTTTCAGTGCTTACAGTCAGACTGGTGATTTAACTGAGTTTGATCAAAAATACACTCACAGCTCAGAAATGAGCTCAGCAGCAAACCAGAAACCTCAAATCCTCTCAAAAACATTGTTTACGGACTCGGAGTCTGCTTACTTAGCTCAGTAACCTCCACGCATCAGTACATGATGCTGCTGAATTCTGATCTATAATAAACATGAGAACGAGGACTGTGGACTGACGTCAGCCGTCGAACATTTTCTGGCTGCATCAAACTTCCTGAAATGGAGACTTCTGACACACACTGTGTGTTTAGTCCAGAACTTCTCATAACTCAGCTGAAGTTGTATGTGATGTTTTATCTGCATGCTCCAGCAGTTTGTCCCGGCTAGAATTTTTTTTCTGTCCATTTTTCATAATAAACGTAGCTCCTCTGATGTAGATGCCATAAAGCTGACAAAGGTTTGTGCTGGCTTCCCGCTGACTTTATGAAATGAAAAAAGAAAGTTGTTATGCATGCAAGGAAGTAGTTGGGTTGTTTGTAACCGTAGCTGCTAAGTTAGTTTTCTTATTCTCTCCGCGTTAATACATGTAGGGGTTAACCTAGAGTCCAGTCACACCTCCCACTGCCTCAGATTTGTGGTAAGCTTGAAAGTGAAAATAAGGCCGCATTCACAAACAGTGTCACAATTTTTTTTCTCCTGAGGAGTTATAATTTAATCACCGAGTTGAACTTTTTATCAGGATTTGACGTCATGTGATGGAAACCAATTAATAACTAGCTGTTGGGTACGTGGTTCAATATAGCCAAAACTGGAGGGCCCATACTGTAATTGAAATACGTTTTGAAGTTGTGTGTGTGACAGTAGTTCAACCTCAGAGATTTCAGTAGTGTTGTTGATGTGCAGCAGCCTGTGCCCTGCATGCGCTCCAGTGCTGCTGTGAGATTCCTCTTTGACCCACTAATGAAGAAACAGTCATATCAGAAGCTCCAAAGGTCTGACACTTCAGATGGAGAAAGAAGGCTGAAGCACAAAAATATGTTGTTTGGTTCGTGTTCCTTAATGTCACTGTGCTGTAGATCACAGGTTACTGCTGCAGGAGACTGATTGAAGGTTGTTTTCTGAGGAAAATATTAGCAATTTTACTGCAGTGATTACTTGATTAACAGCTTAGTTAACACACAGGAAGGTAAACTTCTTCTTCAGCATTGCTGTCATGAATTGAGCCATTCTTCAGGTCAAGTCTATGGTAATTATTTGCTTTTTACTTTGTAATTTGAATACCAATATTTTTAACTGATGATCAGTAAAAATAAAATGACCTACTGTATTTGCTGCTGATGGTTGTTCATCAAATAACTAAATCAGGCCATCAATAAAGGAATCAAAGAAGAGCTGAAAGAATGACAGGTTGGTCGATGGAAACAAAATTTTATCAGTCTAAAATGCCAAAAATTCACTGCTTCCATCCCTTAAAAATGAGAATTTTCCTCTTTTCTTTGGTCTGTCATAGTAAATTGAATATTTTGTGGATTTGGGATTCGTTGGTCAAACAAAACCAGCAGGATGACATCAATCTGAACAGTTGTGATGGTTCTGTTTTTGCTGTTTTATGACATTTCATGGACTACATAGATTTCTCAATAATGAAGTTGTTTGTTGCAACCCTAATCAAAATAATCAAAATAATCTTTAATTGTAGCTTTGGCTCGGTGAGTAGAGATGCTAAATGTGTTGTGTACAACATTAAACAAGCTGTCCTGGCTGATCCCGGCCAGCTCTGCAGCAGCTTTACCGTTGCTGTTTGGCCTCCGTTGGCACACGCTGCGCTGTGTTTTATGTGGGGTGAGACTGTTGTTTATTCCCGTTAGACAGCCAGAGCGGGCCTGGATATATGGAGGATCTGAGAAGGCGTTTTATTCCCCTCCCTCCCCGCCTTGTGGCTCTCTGCTGCTTTCTTCACTGTAATGCATTGTAAAGTTGAGCTCCTGCCAAGTGTATGCAGACAGTTCCATTTGGCTCAAGCCGCTGGCTTCTTCAGGGTCTGACCTTTTATTTATATACCTCAGCAGCCATAAGTCCATAAGTCGTGTGTGCCCAGTTTTGCCAGTCATGAGGCAGCTCTTCTGCAAACATTTAGTTTTTACCTCTGTTTTTATGTTTGAGTCGGGTTTAAATGCTTCAATTAACAACTCTTTTCCGCCGTTCAGTGTCTGCTTGTCATGTGATCTCGTGACCATCTGTATTTTTACCTGCTTTCATGTGTGTTTTGAGGAAGTGAAGCGTTTGCTGCGAGTAACTCTTTGCTCACTTCCTTTTTTTTTTTTTTTTAAATCTCATTCAGCTTTTACTTGACGAGTATTTACGACCACTCCATCTTTGAGGCCTTCAGCAAAGTGGTGCAGAAGCTCATCCCTCAGCTTCCCACTCTGGAGAACCTCCTAAATATCTTCATTTCTGTAAGTAAAGAACAGCCAACACTTTGTCAGCGAACCTTTTTGTAAGTTTGCCATCAGCCAGCGTGATTTATGTGTGACAGTGTGCATGATGTGAGTCACTGCCAGCCCAGATGCCACTGTAAAGAGACCAGTTCCTCCAATGCCCTTACAATCAAGGATTGTAAGGCTGCTCTTAAAGTTGGACAGGATTTCCAACCTGCACACCTCTCAGTGATACATTTAAAATCCATTTCCCAGATACCATGAAGTCATCTTGATATAGATGTTATATTTTATTTTCATTAAAGAAAAATACTTCAAAGAGCATTTAATTGACCTCGGTGCCGTCAGACTCTGCCTCAGAAACATCTTACAAGATTCCGCTCAGTTAATGGTGTCACACTTAATATCTGTTGGCACACGTCCTGTCGTGACTGGATGATAAGTAAAACACTGCATTTTGAAGCTTTGTGAAGTGAACTGAACCAAACTGAAGCCTAGGACTCCCCTCTGGGACTGCTCTTTGTCTTACAGGGGTGAGCAATAATATTCTCTCAGTGTATTTCCATTTATCAGTACACATGGTGAAATGTGCCAGAAGGTGGGTGAGTGTTCTTATGGAGCCCCTTAACCATCTTTAATAATTCCAAACATCATTTAGCGCTTGGTTTTATAGGAACTCTCCCACAACTTTAGTATGTGTATTGATAACACTCTGTTGAGAAATTGTTATACTCTGTCTTTAAGCATGCATACGCTCAGTAAAGCAGCTGCAGTGTGAACGAAATTGTTCACGTACTTGCCCATGTATCACGCATGTTACTGGAGGATACCACTAGAGGGCGCACCAGAGCATTTAAACTGTATAAAACTTAAAGATTTGCATGATGTACACAAATGTGGCAGCAACAACGACGCCATTGTAGATGATATGTAAGGCCTCTAAATCAAGCGTGTAGTAAAAGCAGCCTTAGTCTTCTGTGATTGAACGCGGAGGATCTTTGAGTTTTGGACTCTTGGCTGGACGAATGAAGTGATTTCGGTATGTCAGCTACAGGAAAATGTGGTTTCGTTATTCTGTGACATTTTGTAGAGCAATGGATTCATCAGGAGAATGATTTTCAGAGTGTTTGTCATCCTGACAGTCCTGCTGTCTTGATATCAACTGTAGCTGATCAGGCAGTAATACCCTGTCTCTTTAGTATCATACCTTCCTAACATTCCCCTCTTTCCTCTGTCTCTTCCTCTCTGTCTAATATCTGACAGAATTCAGGGATAGAGAAGGCCTTTCTGTTTGACGTGGTCAGTAAGATCTACATCGCCACAGACAGCTCTCCTGTAGACATGCAGTCCTACGAGCTGTGCTGTGATATGATCGACGTGGTCATCGACGTCTCTTGCATCTACGGGTGAGTGTGTGTGTTTATTCCATTATTTGCACATTAGAGATCAGAGTCGGGTTTCAGCTGCGCTTTCAGCTCTTCCTGTTGTTCAGTTGTATCTATAGACGAGATTTTGAATCAACTTTCTGTAGAAATCTACATGCTTGTGATTTCTTAAAAGATATGGAGTTCATCTATGTATTGTCGCTGAGGACGCTTTCACTGAAGCACAGCTTAATTATACATGTATCTGCTTAATTAATCCACATCCACATGCTGCAATTATTTTTGCACATTTCCCCCTGAACAATTACGGTGTTTTGTTGTGCCACAAACAGTCTGAGGGAGGACGGCAGCGGCAGTGCCTACGACAAGGAGTCCATGGCCATCATCAAGCTCAACAACACCACTGTGCTGTACCTGAAAGAGGTCACCAAGTTCCTGGCCCTTGTCTGCATCCTGCGAGAAGAGAGCTTTGAGCGCAAAGGTAAGCTGTCAGGGAAATCTGCGATCCCCTGGAGCTCATTTGGCTTAATTTGGCTACCAGCGATGTGGCCTTGAGTCGGTTTTCTTTCACGAGTGAAGGAAGTCAAAACAAGGGCACCTTTACAAGTCATGTGTTGTGGTTAAGTACATTGAATAGTCTTTGACATTCTTTTATTACTTTGAGCTTTTCTTGCAATGCATTGCAAATAGTAGTGAACATATTGACACTATGAGGTCACTAAATACATTAAATGTGCATTTTTTACAACTGTGGCCCTTTGATCTATGCGCTGAACCAAGCTGACTCCATTTCCACAACATAAGTACATTCAGCCTTTTGACAGATTCTCTGTGCAGATCTTTAACAAAGGATGTCATAATACATCATAACAGATCTAATCATGTGTTGTATCTTTCTGGCCTCCTAAGGATTAATAGACTACAACTTCCACTGTTTCCGGAAGGCCATCCATGAAGTATTTGAGGTGGGCGTTTCCACCCAGCGTCCAGCGGGCTCCCAGGCGGTGGGCTCGCCCTGCACCAAGGTCGTCGCACTGAACGGCACGCCGCGCAACACTGTCTAGACTCTGGCGCCAAATAAAAAACACAAAGAGGGTGGAGGAGAGGAAAGATGGGGGAGCCTGCAGAGGAGAGACTACTAAACTGAGGCTCACCGCCGCGCAAATCACAATCCCTTGCTCCCAGCACATAAAGTACTGTGAGACGGCTTGAGCCAAGAGTGTGTGAGGCAGCACTGGAGCACAGTGGGGTCAGGCTTCTCAAGCTGAGACGGAAGGGAAATTCAAGCATTCGTCTCCGGCGAACGCAAGGCACCGTGTTGGCTGCGAGGAAGTCAAGAGGGCAAAACTGCACCTGGACAGGAAAAGGCTCAGGATCTTTCTTTGGATTTCCTAAAGTGGTCAGAGGCTGTGATAATTCGCTGCTGGTCCCTCTAAATGAACAATGTGAGGAGGAGAAACAAACCCTTGTTGTGACCTCTTGCTATGGACAAACTGTGATGTCAGTTTTCAGGAATCTGTCTCGTGATGAACCCCCACCCCGACCACTTCTGTGCTGATTTAAAAAAAAAAAAAAAAAAAAAAAAAAGATGGTGGGCGTGAACTGCTCGTCCTAACCCACACACGTTCAGAGATGGCCTTACGTAGATAAAGCTTGTCTGCAGTGCAAGCTTTCTCTCACCACCACTCACCTCACCCTACCTGAATGCTGCCCAAAAGGTTTTTGTTAGCAGACTGAAAAGGGATTGTGCTGTCCATCTAAGGTGGTCTTGTGAGTGTATGTAGGTATATATGTATGTATGAGTGAGTGTGTGTGTGTGTGTGTGTGTGTGTGTGTGTGTGTGTGTGTGTGTGTGTGTGTGTGTGTGTGTGTGTGTGTGTGTGTTTGTGTTTGTGTTTGTGTTTGTGTGTGTGTGTGTCAATGAAAGGTTTTGATCAGATTCCAGACTGGGCCCTTTGTCTGTACTGTTGTAGGACCTTAAGCGTATATGTCCTTCTACTCAATAACAGCAGCTTAGCATAATAAACTCTTTTCAATCAGTGAAATTAACTTTTCTGTCTGTGCTCCACTGAAAATCAAACTTTTGATTGACTTTATGGTGGGTTGTAAAACAGGCTTGGCTGGGAATTTGGAAATGGTCTTTGCAAAAGCACTGCCACAATGATTCAATGATTCAGAGATGATAAAATGAGGAAAATATGTCATGGTTTAAAGCCTATTTGCTCCCATTTCAGAAGGAAATGGATTAGGTCTGGTTGAGTTGCAGGACTGATGGAGAGGTTAACACTCCATAACGGCTGTCCAAGACATTCTGGGTGATGATGATATGAACTGGTTGAAATTTGCATGTTTTTCCACCTGCAGTTTAAGTCCTGCCAGAAATTATTAACCCATGTTTGTACGCAGTTTGGCTCACTTCAGCAGGATTCACAAGAACAAAATGGACCCATTCCAAGCATGCATACATCAGTGTGTTGTCAATTTGTATTGTTCTCAACCATAACACTGCTCAATGTATTCAGAGGTGAGAAAATTAAACTAACTGAGAAAATTAAACTGATACAGGAGGAGAAAAATAAGACCAAATTTCATTACTTTTGCCATTACAATGACACATGCCTGCATTTTCTGTTTGTTTATATGAGGGGTGACGTGGGAACTCTGGCTGCACCTAAAGACCCGGAACCTGTCTCAAGAAGCAGGATGAACATGTGATCTCGGTCACTTTGCTGAGTCAAACGTCAAGTGTTCCAGATTTGAAGGCGTCGACTCGGCAAAGTTACTCCTGTAACTCGGTGAACTTGCCTCCTGAGACAGGCCCAAGATCTTCTCAACCTAGTCATTATCACTTGAAAATAAACACTTGCACATCAGAACTGTGATGGATGATTGATTTGGTGTATTGTGATGCTATACTATGTGAAATAAAAGGAAATTTACATTTTGTTTTTGTCAGTGTATCGACCCCACAGCGTATACAGCGTGGATATATTTTAAAAACCTCTTGAGTGAAGAGAATCGGTGCTCCTCAACAGCCCATTTAATCCAAACCGGCATGCAAACAGAAGATGGCGCTGCAGGACTACTCCAGTGTTCCCCTACAGCGTATTGTTATTCAGTGTCGCCCTTTCTCCAGGCCCAATAACTGTTGTCACACTTGTTAAATTTACAGTAAGCATGCATCTTTTGCTGAACCCGTATTGTGAATTATACAGCTCATTAAAGTCTGACTATAAATGTCAGCAGAACGTCACCACACTGAGCCCTGAGACGTCTAAGCAGCCTGCAGTATGAGCATATCAGAGTAAATTTGATTATTCAGTATCAATGAAACATCTAATTTTTAGAAAAAGTTCAGATCATCTCTATAATTTCTATGTGTTAACAGTCTAAAAAACCATTTTAACTTTTGCTAAAATGCTCAAATATTTTCAGTGATTCTCTAATATGAAACTAAAGATGGTTAATTGTCAGTTTTCTTGAGTTGGCTGTTGTTCGTGTGGCGTTATAATGAGAGAGAAGGGGGAGGGGGAAAAACTCCTCTCGCTGGTTTAGTGCATATAAAAACAACTCGCTGAATAGCTTCGCCATGCAAGTTATTCACCAGTTAAGTTAAATAAGCCTCACAGCTACTGTCACGACCCATTATGTGGGGAGTAGGCGAGACAGCTAAACACCACTTCCACACAATTTAGATGCAATAAAACACTGACAGCTTTTTTATCCACTTCATTAAGCCAGTAATTTCTTATAAAAATCTCCTGCATTAATCCTGGCCATGGTTTCCCTGCGGTTCCTTAAGCTCTCCTCCAACCTTAGCCGCCTTGCTTTGATGCTTACTCAAATAGGCGCTAATTTGAGATAAATTATGCATCCGCATGTAGCCTACCCATGCCAAGGAATATAAAGTGTGACACTCGGAAAGATGGTGAATTAAAGCAAAGTGTGATATCTCGACGGCCTAATGGCAGATAGGTTAGGCCTGTCTGCCTGATGCTTTGTTGATCTGCAAGTCACTTCATATTCAGATAAGGGGAGAGGTCATGTTTATGATGTTTTGAAGGTCGTTTGGAGCACGGAGCTGTTTTTGTTAGACCTCAGGGTGGCAACAGAGCCTGTGATGGACTTAGCCTTTTAATGAAGTCACTCAAAAACCACTCTACTGTCATCTTTATTGGCCTTTTAAAATTGATAAAACAAGATAAACAAGTCAGATTTGATTGATCCCATGCAGGGAAGATCAAGTCTCACAGCGGCAGAGGCGCAAGAACAGATGCATAGATAAGTAAGTTTAAAAAAACAGAGTGCTATATACTTTATGAACAGGTACTACGTGCATGTGAAGCATGAAATTTGGTAAAAGGTACAAAATATACACCAATATAAATAATAACTATTAAGTGTGTTGAGACAAACAGTTCACAAAGAAAGTGAAGAGGCAGTGAAGTCGCAATGAAAAGAAAAATGCAAAAATTACCCTTGAGGGAATGAAATTCGGTGTCTGCGGGTATCAGTGTTACTAGCTTAAAAAGCAGTTATTGCACTTGTATCAGCAAAAAAACCAAGTGTGTCATATTTTGTACGAGTCAGTTCAGCTATAATAAAATCACAGCAGCAACCTTTACTGAGTTTGAAGTGATTTAAATAACAATAACACATTAAAATGTCCAATATGAGTCGAGTGAAATTCAAATCCAGAAATTGGTCAAATCATAACTCAATATGAACTATATGGACTTCCAGTGCACCTGGATCATCTAATATCCCCTCAGTGACGTAACATGCTCTCTAGATGGGGCTGTTGTCTGTTGTTTCAGCTGTGGTCCCTCGCTCTTCCTCCCTCGGTGTTTCTGCCTCACAGTGCAGGCAACATGGAGATCAACATCACATACAGAGTCCTCCCAGATAGAGAGAGACTGAAGAGAAGTTGAAGAAGCAAGAGAGAGAGAGAGAGAGAGAGAGAGAGAGAGAGAGAGAGAGAGAGAGCTGCATGATGTACAACTGTAATTTGGCAGCGTAGCAGCTGCTGAAATTGCCTTGCTTTATCAAAGGCAACGCTGCTTCGCCCCCTGTCCCTAATAAGGAAGCTTAACCAATAATGAAATAACGCGAGCAGAACATACTTTTGCCTGTGATGTCACGCTCACTTCCGCACGCCGGTCCTCCCTTCATCTTAGATGTCTTAGTATCATTACAACAATGATATTGCCATTGCGTTCTTAATAAAACTCAGTCAGCGGCGTACTATCTCCCATCTTTACATTTTATTAGCCATGCTTATGAGGGACGGGGGGAAGATGATGTGACTAAGTGAGACGTCTCAGAGAGGTGACAGATGTAATACAGACTTCATTTGTTAAACTGTAAGGTAATGCAGCTCCAGTGAGTGTAATTACGCTGCATGGACAAGGGAAGTTGGTGCTAAGATGGACAGTTTACAGACTGCCTGATGATGAAGTTTCCTGTCGTTGATGAGAGGTCATAATGCACTGATATCCACTGAGTTTATGGTACAAGTCTGTTGTCATATGCACAACTTTTAAATCTCAAAATGCAAACACCCAGTAAAATGTCAAAGCTGTAAAACTTACGTAATAGTAGATTTACAGTATCAGTCTGGACATTCAAATTTAGCTGGAACTTGGACAGCCTTGAAAACAAATGATGAGGCATTGTGTGCCAAACCTCTTTGTGTTCTTGATGTTTTTTGTGTGTCTGTCGGGCACGAGCAGACACATTTCTTTTTCTTACCCCCCTCCTGTTAAAATATTGCTTTTCATCGGACTGAACTCGCATGAAGCCCAAGTGAAGCCTGTTAGATCTGATGGGATCAGTCAATTTACAGAAAAGTCACTGCTGACTATCAATTAATGGTTTAAGTCATTTTTAAGCGTTCAGTGAATACCAAACGTTCACGCCTTCCAGCTTGTCAGTTGCTATAATTTGCTGCTCATGTAATAATAAACTGAGCATCTTTGGATTTCTGATTGCTGGCAGGAAAAAAGTTTTTCTTGGTGTGTGGGAAATTATGTTGGCCGTTACTATTTTCACTATTTTCTTAAATCCAATGGCCCAAATGAGTCATTAATTAATTGAGAAGATCATGATCAGATTAATGATTAGTTATAATGAAATAATTGTTAGTCACAGCTCTAAAGTTTATCTGCGATGAAAAGTTTAAATACCTGTGTTGGAAAACTCTGGAGCAAGAAAGTACTGAATTTCAAGAGATATTGAGGCTTCAAATATAAAATATGTAGCCTTCAAAATCTCACTTTTAAAAGAATCTTTCCACATTTTCCACTAAAGCTAACACACTAAGAGACCTACTTTAAGGCTTCTGTTGCTATTGAGTCTAATCTATTATGAAACCAAAACACACCTGCCGTGTTCTCCATTTTAAATTCACACCTTTCCTGTTTACCAAACTGATCAACGAGCCTTAACCTGCAGCAGTGGGAGGAGCTGGAGAAGGGCAGGAGAGGCAAGGATAACAGAAGTGGGAGTTAGAGGAAGGGACAGGCGTCTCCTGCATTTTCTCGGTCAGGCAGCAGAGCGTGGAGCGGAGGGGCCAGCGGGCCAGCAGCCAGCTAATGGGGACCAGCAGTGAGCAGGGGCCGGGGACAGCGCTGACAAAAGGAGCAGCGACAGATGCCATTATCTCAGACTCATGCAGATACAATGGAGCTGGACGACACAGGCCCTGACACTGACAGACGTGTATGAGTGTGTGTGTGTGTGGAGGGCCTGTGTGGGCTAAGAGAAGGAGCATGTGTGTGTACACTGTGAGGTTAATGGAACACGATAGAGGAGAAGTGGATTATCCTGGAGACTACAATTTCTTGGTTTCACTTGTCTGAGCTCCTCTTCACCCCATGCATGCATGCGTGCATATGTGCGTATGCAATTTGAGTGTCTATTTGGCCACAGCCTACATGACCCTGTCTTGTTACTGTGAGACAGCTAGATCAGTCACCCATCACTTGCTTAGAATTCAGGGGCATCGTGAAAAGCACATCACATTCGGCCCCAGATTTCACTGGGTGCTACTCTTGACCTTAAAATATGCAGCATTCACTACACCCAAGGATGTTCTGGTCATTTGGAGAACCAAAAACGTGTCAGGGTGGAGTTTTGGAGGGGGGATACGAGGGGGATATGGCGATGCGTTTAGCAGGATTGGCAAAGGCAGAGCAGGGCTGTTAAGCAGCAGTTTTTTGGGGGGATAAGAAATGTGAGCTTTAGCCAGTGTAGTGCGGTGACATGGGACAGCGTTATTGACTGTGGCGGCGCATGCTGACAGTGGATTGTCAGCCCCTGCAGTCATTTGCCAGACTGAACGAATGCAGGGATCAGAGTTTTTGGAGCTTAGAGAACGAGAGAGAAAAGATGAAGAAAGTGAGAAAGAGAGGACTGGCAAGAAAAAAAACGGGAGAGAGCAAAAACTGGCAGCCATACAAACGCTTGAATATACACATAACACACACACAGACACACACTGAGCATGTGGACGCCCCGCTGAGTGTCTGACACTGATGCTGCCAGACTAATCAGGGTACTTTCTCTCTCTCAGTTGCTCATTAGTGTTGGAGGAGAAACCAGACAGTTGTGACGTTGGACTGACGTTGAGTCTTGCTGTTGTACCCGTGTTCGGTATGAGAGGCTCGAGTTTTGAGTTTAGTGTCAAGTCCTAGTTTTTATGGCGCTCGAAACAGGTCAGCGTCCCACTTCTGATGGTTCCTCACATGACATGAGTAACAGTCTTGTTGTCTTTGTTGTATTTATGTCAAAAACACATGGACGGGGACATAAGGATTCAATATGGATGCTAAAGATTGGCAGAAGTCCTCACTGTAGCAACGGTCACCTGTCAAGACCAGTTAAGAATAAAACGTTTGTGCTGATTTTGATCAAACTTTGTTTAAGTTTCTAAGCCAGTTTGGATGCAGGCCTGGAGTTTGCTGCCAACCTAAAGAAAAGGATGAACTTATTCCACTTTTCAAAGTGGAAGGAAAACTAATAACTTCTTGATTTTTGTAACCTGCCATTTTTCCCCCCATTTCCTCCAGAAAATATTCTGAACAGAGGACTCATGATCACATAAATGCCTGACCTTCACCATGGACCATTTCATTCATCATGACAAACAAGATATGCAAACCAGGCTTTGCATTTTGGTCGCGATAACTGTCTGCTGCTGGGTCATAGAGGCAGGGATACCCAGATACAGCGAGGACTAAACTTTCCTCCATCTCGCTTTCAATTTCAACTCTGCTAAGCAAAGAAAAAAGGTCTGCAGAGTAAGTTGCGTGTTGGTCCACCAAGAACAACCAGTGCTCTTTGTCATAAATTCTACAAGCCTCTCAAGCTCTACAGGAGAGATGAAAAACTATTCTTCTAAAACATATTTCCACTTTTGACGTTTGGGCCAAAGCATATAATTCACATAATTTCCATTCTCATCAAACCATGCAGTGGAAGCATTTGTTGTTTCTCAACTCAATTTATTCAGGTTTTTCTTTTCATTTCTCCCCGTCTGCGCTGTATGTCTCTGTCAGGGACTGAGATCTCGACTCTTGTACCTTTTTGGTCAAAAAAACATTAAAAAATCTTCCCATTTTTTCAGGAGAGGCTTTAATTCCACGAGTACAAGAGGGGTCAACAACTGAGCCAATAATGCTGAAAAGGACCCTAGACAGTTCTTCAAAATGAAATTTGAGAAAAACCTGCTCTTCCATCCCTAACCAGTTCATTATATTCCAGCAGTAAGTCCTTCACAACACTGTAGGACACACAGACTTTATTAGCCTTTCCATTAATGCTTGTTTTTTTTATGTTTTCTCTTTACAGCCCAGGCATGTCCTTTAGCCATGCAAGTTTTATTTTTCTTGATTTGTTGTTCCTAAAGGGAGCTAGAGCAGCACAAAGAATACTGAAGCAGCTGCTATTAAAACAATAAACAGGCTCTTTGGTGTTGAACAGCGCTAGGCAGTAGACTGCTGTAGTAATAGCTGTCAAAAAGGCCTCTGAGAATTTTGGGGCAGAAGTGGACTTAAAGATGATGGAGTGGACTTGTGTAAAGGGACTGAGGGGGGTTGTAATGCAGCAGAACATTAGAAACAATGATCCACGGGTCACAAATAATCCTCAGGTCCTATAAACATAAAATTAAGGATTTGTGCTTGAAATATAATACCTACAAAAATATACATGCACTCAATAAAACAGCAGTGGGAGAAGAAGCGCTGATATCCTTTAAGTAAAAGTACCAGTACAGCAGATTAAAATGATCCATTACAAGTAAAAATCCTGCGTTCCAAATATAACTTAATTAGAAGGAAATTAGCTCAGCAAAATCTCAAATGCAGTCATTAAACAGAAAAATGGCCCTTGTGACTCTTTGGGCCTTGAGCGAGTAACAGGTCCTCAAAATTTAAGGACAAATATATCAATTTTTTTTTTTTAACCGGCCTTTGGAACAACTCATAGAAACGCTTTCTGACTTTGACCTGCTGGACAGGCGACAGACATGGATACTAAAATGAAAAGAAAGTTTGCCTCGTGTACATCTGGACATCAGTGGACCTTAGAGGTGATAGATAATGAAAGTAGTCAGATATTGTAAACTGCAGAGCTGCCAATCATCATTTCAAGTGTGGACATGAGCTTGGAAGTGAGAGGTCAGGGGATCATGTTTCATATTTATGCATTATATGCGCACCCTCATGCCTGGGTGCTTATTTGTTTCCCTAAAAAACTTTGGAAAGTTGGGTATAATTTCCTTCTTTCCTCCATCCCTTCCTTCCTTCCTTCCTTCCTTCCTTCCTTCCTTCCTTCCTTCCTTCCTTCTTCGTTCCCTCTTTCCTTCCATGCTTCCTTCCTCTTTACCCCTCAATCTGGTAGTCATGCTAATGATCCTGCTGTCTGCCCTGGCAGTTTCTCATAGCACAACTTATCAGCACAGAACAGGAGTATATTTTTAAACTCTGCTGCAACCCCTCTCCCTCTCTTGCACATACATACACGTTTGCATGCATACACTCTGTTACTATTCAGTCGACCTGCTAGGAACCTGTGCTGAGGTCCAGATTGGAAATGTGATGTCTGCTAATGCATTCAGAACAGAGGTGAGGCCGGTCCTTTCCTTTTCTGTGAGCCAACAGTGGGAACACCAGCCCCAATACGGTACGCTAGAAAGGCGAGCACATTACAGTGGCTGAGTAATGAGAACCATGGAGCTCCAAGTCATTCCCACATTCACACACACACACAGATACACGCACAGGCTGGTCTGTGGGAGTGTGTGAAGCAGCGTAAGACTCCAACAGAGTACTACCAGCACTATGCTCTCGTGATGGTGATGCTGTGTGAAGTGCAGAGCTGTTCGACACAGACTCCAGCTGCTGCTGCCCTGTATTCAAATGGCACCACAAGACACCAGCACATCATCTCTTGGTTCTTATTAGACTCAGCCTCTCACTCTTTTTGTCTCTATCTTTTTATTCACCCAAAAGTCTCTCAACTCTCTACACCCGCGGCATCCCACTTTTACTTTGCTTGCTTGCTCTCCTCTACTTGTCTTGTGTGCTGTGCTCTTGTGACTGTTAGGCATCAATTTGTGGCACATCACAAGAGGAATAAAAGAAGATGCGTGTGGAGAAAAGTTTAAAAGCATTCTTAATTTATTTGCTGACAGCATTCAAAGGGACATCTGGGAATTATAGTGCTTTATCTGCTGTATTTTTTTAATCTTTTATTTCACACTGATTTCTACTTGAAAGACTGTGAATGGGATCAGTCAGGCTATGTGCATATCCACCTATCGAATCCAATATAGTAGGTTAGCATGTGTATTTCTGCATGTGTATACATGCCAGTGAGTAGGTGTTCTGTGACAGCAAACATTTTCAGAAAACATAATGGAGAGTTGAGAAGAGAGCGACTGCGTCCCGCAGCTGTATCTGCCTGTTGGCCAGCAATGTGTAAGATGGATGGAAGGATGCTGATGCAGAATGGTTTATCTGATAATAAAGAGAGAGCTTTTAAAGAAGACTGAGAGGGAGCTGAGTGTCACAGGATTTTAGATTTAAGGATATGCATTGCATTCAACGCAAGATGCACTTGCGCATCCCAGAAAGAGATGAAAAAAAGTATACATCTCTTGCATGTACACTCATCAGATGCACCTTCCAGTCAACAAAAACAGCAAACAATGCTGTCTATAAAGCATGAGCATATGCAGCTACGGTGCAGTTGCTTCTCATCTAAAGGTCAGAAAGAACAAGAGCAATCATTTAGATGTTATGTAAATGTAATGGTGAGGTTTACTGTTTGGTCACACACATTAAGTGAAAAAAGGACAAGGGTGGACATGTCCAGAGTTCTTTACGGGATACATACTGAAAGGAAGAAAGAAAAAACAAAACAAAACAAAACAAAACAAAACAAAACAAAACAAAACAAAACAAAACAAAACAAAACAAAACATATGTGTGTGCATGTATATGTGTATATATTTCTGTATACACCCATATATTTTTTGTTTTTATTGTATTGTATTGTATTGTATTGTATTGTATTGTATTGTATTGTATATTGATGCCACTGTAAGCTTGAATTATGGGTAGAAATCACCGCGACCGTGTTTGAACACTTAATTTCACTAGAAGCATCACGAGGAACTAACGGTTTTCCCTCTTGCCTGCTGAAGGATGCGCATGCGCCATCTTGAATCCAACCACAGTGTTCACCTGCGCGCCACCTGTTGTCCGAAGTTTCATTTTGGACAGCTATCATGGACGACAGACCAGCATGTGGGTTAGCTAATGCTAATTATTTCCGTGCGCTAATTTCGCTGCTAATTAGCATAGATAAAAGTCGACCCAGAGCTAGCTAAATCTTGCTAGCTAGCCAAAGAGCAGTTAGCATGGTTACCTTCTTATCTAAGCTAACATTGTCTATCACTCGGTGGCCCACTGTCAGTGAAGAGGAACTCAATCAAATTGATCTATAAGGAGGCCATGGAGGCCACAGGATGCATCTTTGGTAAGTAGCTTCAAATGGGTTCACTGGTTGCTGGGTTTGACTGTTTTTTTTTTCATGGCTTCCTGGGACTCTAGCATAGAGGAAAGCCATTGTCAATGTTATTAGTAATAATACCTGTGTTTCTCTGACTCTGCCATGAAAAGGGCCTTTTGTGAAAGGCTGGCTAATCATATGCCTGTGTTTTATAGATATATTGAAGTGGATTTTAATTGCATTTGAGATAGCTGAGATAGCCGGGGTCTTGCCGGTGTTTGTATTGAGTTGTAGCATTGTCTGCATGGGAGGCCTGCTTTCTTCCCCCAGTTCAAAGACTGGTAGGTTAGACTAAGGCGCAGCAGCTCTCAGTTTCCAGTATGTGTACCTGAAATTGTGAATGGTTGTTTGAACGAATCAGCCCTGTGGTAGACTGGTGGTCTGTCCTGCCCAGTATGAGCTGGAATAGTGTCCAGCCCCTGCTGCCCTGCACAGAGTGAGTGCGTATAGATATTGGATAAATGGGTGGATGAATCTGATGTTAGATGTTCCTTTGGCTGTAATGAACTGTTCAATGGCAGGACGGCTTGCTTTTAGTTGGACCAAATTAACTCTGGGTTCTATATGGAGAGAAATATGATATTCCTTGGCTTCATCTGTTATTGTATTTGTGTGAGCTCATTGCATGAATTTTGGTGCTCATAATGAGCCTTCCAAATGATTTTAAAATGACAGCGATGCTGAATGAAAGTTCTGCTGTCACTTGCTGTGCCTGATATAGTGCCAATATAGATGGTTTTAATGAAGGCACTTCACAATAAGAGGAAAAATTGAAATGTCTATTATTTCCTAGGTGAAAAACAGGACTGAAACCCTACAGTCAGTACTCTGTCCACCTCTGGCCCAGCACTAGACTCAATTTAAAAGACAGGCAGCTCATCCACTGAAGGATCCAGGGCCACCAGTGCATGCTAATGGGGCAGCTCTCTGGTCCCGCAGTTTCTCATCACACAAGCTATCTGCACAACACAGCGACTATGTGTATTTTAGACACTGCTGTAGCCTGCCTCCCTCTCTCTCACTGTCTGCCTTACTCTCCTTCCTGTCTCAGTCTTACTATCTTTTCTTAGACTCACATGTATGTGGATGTTTGAGCACAAGCGAGTGCACGTAAACACACACTTGCTCACAAACACACACACACACACATACACACAGCAGGAGTGGGGCCTGCAGCTCCTGGGTGTTTTGCGGGTTGGATTCACACCGATGCTTTCTCTGACTGCACTATTGTTATTTAAATGTGGGAGGGCGATCAGCAGCAAGCATTAATGGCATCCTCAGCACTGTGGATGAAGCACAAGACACACACACCCGCACACACAAAAGCATACACACATAGACATCCACACATGCACGTGCGGACACACACTTTTACGCAAGCCTTGTGGATGCACCTTGAGGGCCATATGAATAACAAATACCTCTGCCATCTGCAATACCACAGAGTATTTCCAACCATTTCGGCACATTAGTCAGCAGTCCTTTGACTTAGCCTCTCCACGCACCACTTGGTGTATTAGCAATGCTCTCCTCAGCTCCGATACACTGCGTTTAAGGGTGCAGTTTGAAGAAAAGTTTGTTTTCTAAGATTAAACTTTATGTCGCTGCTGATCTGACCTTGTCCTCTCGAGTTTCATGTTGTGGGAGGCGCTTGAGTTGTTTGCTGCGGCGATGTTTTGTTCTGTCAAGGCCAATCAGAGCCTCGCTGGAATACCTGTAGTGATGGTATCGTTTTAAACTGGTGAAGATCTCCCCCACCCTCCCGACACTGCCAGACCAAATGGGATTAGACAGGCACCCCTGGCCATTAACACTTGATCCTTACCTGCTTTCTTTCTCCCTGGAAAACCATGGCTGCAGTAGTTGGACATGTTCCCTTTCGATTCCACTTGAAATTTATAGTTTTTAATTCAGTCAAATTCATGGACAAAAGAAAAGGTGTTTTATGTTGTTGCTCTGGGGCTATTGAAGTCAACCAGGGGCATTTGTATCAGGGTTTATGTGATTAATTAAGACTTCATTTGTAGTACAAGCACTCCAACAAAAAAAAAATAATTTTTCTTAAAATATCCAAACTTGATAATATTTTAGAAACAGTATGCATTCATAACACTGATTGCTGGTCCAGAATGATGCAGTTGAGGTATAGCTGAGCACTGTCAGCACTGAAGCAATGTACTGAGAAGAGATCCCAACCTCAACATTGGCCGATAGCTTATCATGAATATATTGGTGTTTTTGTTTATGTCCTCAATGAGACTGTTTTTCAGGAAGTCCATGGATGGGCTTTGGATTTTCCCTTAAATGCAGATGTTAATTTGTCCTTAGATATTGAGATAGAGTGGACTATACCATAAAACTATAGGTCTATACTCAGGTACAGTGTCTGTCCCTTCAATTTCTTTGGTTATGTCTAGATTTATAGAATTTCTGATTCAGTGTGATGAAATACCTGAATTTTCTTTGGGACTTTAATTAACTGAACCAACCAAAGATGGTGATGCCCATCTAGTTATTTTATCCAGACCCAACTTCCCGATTGAATCCCCCCAAAATGTACTGTATTACAATATATATTGAAATCATGATATAAAACTACAAGTACAATGAGAGAAGACATTATTCATGTCCCCTCCCTCTATACTACACCATGTGAACATTGAAAAGGGAGGAGGAAATAATAGTGCAAACTCACTGTTGCAGACATAACTCAACACAAAAACAGGAAAGTGGGAGTATGGAGCCGGTAGTTCGGTAGAAACTGTCAGATGTAAAATTTCTAATTAGAATGTCCTTCCATGTAATTTCTAAGGAAATCAATGCATCACTGACCAAAGCAATGTGTACATGGAAAAGCCTCCTGATGACTGCGGTGTAGTATCAAACATGAAGTTACACCTTATTGATGTCCAAATTTTGAGAAAAGGTTCTACTTTTGTCAGCTCACCTGAGTTTAGTCCTTACTTAATGATGATGACGTCTCTTAAAATGTGTTGTAATATTAAGCATCCTTCCCCAAATTAATTTCCATATGTCTTCATAGGTGATAGTAGATGATGATGATTATGATGAGATAATGTAACTCGGGAGCATTTTTGAACATAATATTCCTCTTTATTGAGATTTAGGCTGTATCATAACTTTTTCTCTTCCTCGCGGTGTAAGATGGATAGTTGCCAGCTTGTGTGCCTCTCATCACTGTGTAATTAAAGCAACACTGTTAATTATCTGCTGAGAGTAATCAGTTGACTGCAAAGCAACTGTTTTCACTGCAATTTATCAAAGACAAAGAATCAGGTATACTTTAATGTAATAGAAAAAAAATGCCATATCATCAGAAATTGCCAATTCACGTCAACAAGGTGCTTATATGTCAGCTGTTGTGTTAAAATCTGAGCATTTTGTTGCAGCAAGTGCGATTATGCGTTTTGTTGTGTGTGTGCACACGAGTGCATTTGTGTGAATCTGTGTGTGTTGTCAGAAGTGATTCCATTTTCATTACTCACTGGCTCAAAGAAGGAGGTGAGGCCCTGGCTTGCAGCAGTGATAAATGCATTACCCCAATAAACCCTGTCTCCACTGAGGTGCTGAATGCTGACACATGCACGCACTCTCTCTCTCTCTCTCACACACACACACACACACACATACACACACACACACACACACACACACACACACACACACACACACACACACACACACACACACAGATGAAGGGAGAGAAAGGAGGTTGGCAACAGAGAGAAGAGGGATGGATAGATAAAGGGAGTAAAGCGACAATCAGATGGCAGGAGAAAGACAGTGACAGGTAAGAGGAGATGAGAAAGAGGAGATGGAGAAAGAGAAAGGGGAGGGAAAAAACAACAGCGATGGGAAGACAGGGAAAAGTGACAGGTGCTGAGGAAAAGAGAGCGACAGGAAAGAGAGGAGACGGAGGAAAAGAGTCAGACAGGGACTGGGAGGGAGGTGGGAGGAGGTGGTGGGTGCAGAGAGACAGAAGGTTAGGGGTAGAGGGGTGCTAATGGCTGTATGCAGAGCAGGACTGTGGGGCATGCAGGGGGTTGTGGGGGCAGAGGGATTGGTGTGTGTGTGTGTGGGTGGACGGGCGGAGAGAGGTATAGATGGAGTGATGGGAGGGAGGAGGGAGGTGAAGGATCAGTGGTGTCCAGCTGGCCTCTTCCTCGGCCCCTCATTAGAGCAGCACAGGCCTGTCGCGAATAGTAATCCTGGAGGAGATGAGGGAAAAGATGTATGGTGTGTGTGTGTGTGTGTGTGTGTGTGTGTGTGTGTGTGTGTGTGTGTGTGTGTGTGTGTGTGTGTGTGTGTGTGTGTGTGTGTGTGTGTGTGTGTGTGTGTGTGTGTGTGTGTGTGTGTGTGTGTGTGTGTGTGTGTTTTATAGAGAATAGGGTACCTGACTGTGTGTGTATATACCATGCAAATATGTGTGTGTACAATTTGAGATAACTGTAAGGGAGAGTGTGTGTGTATGTGTGTGTTTATGTACATGAGTGAACTGTGACTGCAAAAACCTGACAGTGTGCATGTGTTATTTAATGCATGTTTCCTATTATGTGTGTAAATGAGTGCATATGTGATAAGAAATACTGCATGTGTGTGTCACTGAAAATGCTTGTGTGGCATATTATAAGGTGAATGTATACAGTACAGTGAAAGATGTATGTGTGTTTTTAGTGTGGATGCACCTGAGAGTGTGTTTGTATAATGATGTGATGTAGATGCGTATAGCGCTGTGTGAGTTACTGCATGCATGTGTGTGTACATGGCATGGGAATATTTAGATATGGACCTGTGTGTTTTCATGAATGTGTGTGTGTCTACACTCTAACTCCTAATCACCAACTCCCTCTTTCTCCCTCACTCTCATTCTCTTCTTTGCCTCCCAGCCCACCACCTCTGGTAATGAGGTGAGGGTGGGAGCGGATCAGAACCCTTAGTGGAGTGGACTGGCCCCGTCCTCAGTCGCAGCTACATGCGGGTCAGGCCTCTCTCATTAGTCGCCATCACAGTGACATCACATGCGAAAGCGCCGGTGTGCAAATTGAAAACACCAAGTTCACCGAATCAAATCAGAACCTCAGCAGAGACCTGCCGAGTCTGAGCTGAAAAAAAAAACCGAAGAGTAAGAAAAAAACAGGTCCTTTAATGTCTTTTTGGGATTCTTGAGGAATTAGAGGAGTCGGACGTGGTGTGTTGGCGGGGGGGTCAGATGGGGAAAACGAGAGGCTGAGAGGGGTGGAGGGCAGAATACAATTAAAAGGGAGCAGAGAGTCAAGGGGACTGACCTGGTGATGGGAGAGGAGAGGAGGGGAGAGGGGGCAGTTCTTAGTGCACGTGCACCACATAATGAAAGGTTGAACTTTTTGTGGCCGGGGTGGCATACCAAATCAGCTCACCCTGGGAGTGCAGAGAGAGAACGAGCCGGCGAAAGAGAGAGAGAGCGGACCGAAGGGTGAGAGAGGGAGGAAGGAGAAATGGAAACAACAGGCGACCTGAAGGAAAGAGGCAAAGGCGAAGCAGAGGCACAGACTTTAACGAGGGACAAGGGAGGTGGAGAGGGACTGAACATGGGAGGGACAGAGGGATGCAGACCGTCTCGCTGAATGAGTGGAAAGGAGGAGGATGGAGACGGAAAGGAGGGAGAGACAGAGGGAGTGAGAGGCCCCCGCAACGTGGCTGCCACGGGGGCCTGAGTGACAGAAATTAATAATTAGTGACAATGATTGACAGCGCTCCCTCCATCTGCGGCTCTCCGCCGCCTCACAACGCCTGCCTCCGCCAGCGACCGCGGGCACAATGAGCTCCAGAGGGATTGTGGGAGACGCACTTGATTGACAACTGCCTCCTGGAGAGATGGGGGGGTGGTGGTGGTGAAGGGGTGGGCAGAGGAGAGAAAGGAGAGCGTGAAAGAGAGGAGGGGTGGTGTACAAGAGGGAGGGATGGAGGGGAGAGGTGGGTGACAGGGGCAAAGGGGGATAGAAAAGGGGGGGGGGGTTTAGGAAGATGGTCAGAGGTTTTATTTTTCCCCACCTCAGAGATTGAGGAAGGAATTGCTGCTATCAGCTCCTCTCTGTCCTCTCTTCCATTACTGTCCCCACTTTCTCCATCACTCCTTGGGCTGCTCATCTTGCCATCCCACTTCCAGCAGCGCCTCACACCACTCCACACCAGTGTATAGCACCATTATGCAAAAGTGACAAATTTACCACAGAAGGAAGAAGAGGGATAAATAAAGAGGAGAAAATGAGAGAGGGCTGAGGCCTCGGGTTTCTGCGGTGACGGGGAATAGCCTGTAGATAGCCATCAGCAGGGAATTTGTCACTCTCTCCACTCCTGTCCTGTCTCTGTTTTCTCCTCTTTATCCTTGCTCCACCCTTCTATCACTCCTGCTACCCATCCCTACTGTCTTTCTCTTTCCTGTCAGCAGTGACACCGCAAAGTGTCTTGGGTTTGCTGTACGTCGTGTCTTCCTCTGGATATAAAAATGCATGTGTAGAGGAGTGAAGTCTCGTATGACGATGCACGTGCAAGCTGTATGACACGAAGTCGCACAAATGTCATTTCTCTGTCGCGCTTTTTTCTCTCTGTCACATTTTCTTTCCTTCTTGTTTTATCTCCGTCCCCGTCTTCTCCTCCCTCACATTTCTCTGCTCTCCCTGCCCTCCCGTCCTGTTTTTGGTTCATTTTATTCTCTTTTGATCCCATTTTTCCTCTTCTTCCCTCTGGTGCACCCCTCCCTTCATCCTTTTCCCTTCCATGCCAGGCTTGTTTCAGCCTGCCATGACATGGCCTGGGCTAATGTGCTCCAGTATGGCTTAATCGCTGCACAGGTCTCCAAGGCTTACTGCTACACACTGTAACAAAGTACACTATTTACCTCAGGGCCACACAGAGAATAGGCTTGCACAGAGCACAGCGAAATCCAGTGGGGAATCAGTTTCACATCACAACACATTATTGATTTTCCCCCCCAAAACAGACATGTTATTCATTGTTGGCTGAGCCTGGTTTCCTATCTCTCTGTCCCTTACAGAGGTGGGGAGGGAGCTCAGGATTAAGGTCATGCCCTGGAGGTAAACACTGTAATGTGTCTTATTATTCCACCAAAACTATCCATTTTACTGGTTAATGGTTATTTCGACTGTTACTCTGTTATGGTATGACTTGTTAGTTTGCGCTTTTTTGTTGAAAATCCTCAAGTAACTAATCTGCAGATTATTTTTTCAGTTAGTCAATGAATTATTAAATCTATGAAATGACTGAAAATAGTAAAAAGGCACAAGTTTCATGTAGAGTAAAGCAGCAAATCCCATTTGAGAAGTGGGATCCAGCAAGTGTTTGGCATGCTTGATTATGAGGGTTGACAATTTTCTGCTGATCAGGCCGACTAATCAATCAAGAGACTAATTGATTCAGCGGTATGTGAAGAGCAGATTTTGGGTCTGTCAGTCAAAACCATTTATCTCCACAGCTCTACATTTGATTTAATTATTCAGCACACTTTTGTGGCTTTAGAAATCCACTGTTTTTCCTTTGTTTTGAAAACATGCAACCATTTAACGTTCATTTGGTTTTGTTTGAACATTTGTTGAATACACGGAAATGTCCTTGAAGGTCCCTCATCACTTTCTTCCTCTGTGTTCATGGTCCAGCTGAGGTGTGTAACTTTGCTGCAACCCTTTACTATTTACACACACACACACACACACACACACACACACACACACACACACACACACACACACACACACACACACACACACACACTAACAGACGGCACAGAGCACGTGGAGTTGACAGCTGGTAACTGCAGGGCCCAGCAGGTGCAGTGTGTGTGTGTGTGTGTGTGTGTGTGTGTGTGTGTGTGTGTGTGTGTGTGTGTGTGTGTGTGTGTGTGTGTGTGTGTGTGTGTGTGTGCGTGTGTGTGGTTGGCCCCAGAGGGCCACTGACTCATGGCCAGAGAGGCAGGCAGAGGTGTGTGTCCGTGGGGGTGTGTGTGTGTGTGTGTGTGTGTGTATGTATGTATGTGTATATGTGCATGTGCATGTAATGGGGGGCCTGGCTGACTGACTAGCCTGGAGATGACTTCACTTCAGCTCCAGTGATTGATTGGAATAGGCCTGGACATGGGGCGATGAATTGCCTTTGGTCACTACCTTTGACTACCTTCATTACATCAATACCTCTCTCTTTCCGCTTTTCTGTTCTGTTTTTGTTATTTTTGTGTTCTTGTGGCCTTTTACTGAACTTTGAAGAGTTCACTTTATTATGATAATCAGCATCAGACATGTTTTCCTGGTCCAGGAACTTCATGGAAAGTCTTGCTTTCTGATCTGCTTTGTGAAGTGGATCATTGTTTGAAAGTGAACTGACAGGATAAGCTTGACTTGAACATACTGCAGATGGGAAGTTTGGAGGATTTAGTGCAGACTGAAAAACTCTTTATCTCTGTGTCCGAGTCTGTCTGTATTCATTTCTCTCTCTCACACCAGAACCAGCTTGTTCTTGGTCAGTGTGTACTTGCCATCCCGCCAGCCTCTGGCTATGGTGCCATCTTGAAAGGCGCCGCGGCACACACACCTGGCCTGCCGGCTGCCTCTTTGGTCTGCCTCACCTTTTGTCAGCACCATGTTAATGAAGGCCCTGTCAGTGTCCACCGCTTGCACACCGGGGCGCCTTTTAATGAGTTCGCTATTTGATCGCTATAGACACCCGGCACGAACGATGCTCGTTCTCTTTTTTTTTTTTCCCCCATCCCTCATGGACCATGCTCCTTCGCTCTTGTATATGTATGCATGTTCACAGAAGTGTGTGTGTGTGTGTGCGTGTGTGTGTGTGTGTGTGTGTGTGTGTGTGTGTGTGTGTGTGTGTGTGTGTGTGTGTGTGTGTGTGTGTGTGTGTGTGTGTGTGTGTGTGTGTGTGTGTGTGTGTGTGTGTGAGGCTAAAGGGGAGGGAGACAAAAAAGAGGGGGCTGGTCAGCTGATTAGGACTAGTTTATAATAAAAGGGGGAGGGTGGTTGTCTTTAAAAAAAAGAAGGGAAAGAAAAGAAAATTATTATTTTTATTCCCCCCTCCCTCTGTACCCAAGTGAGTCGTGGCTCTCCCTTTTCAGGGGTAGATGAAAGCAGCTGGGCGCAGGGCTTCCAACAAAAAGTGCCAAGCGATCACAAACAAACCTTCAGATGAATCACATCAAAGGCGCTGCCCCAATTGTTAGCCCTCTCGTATCTGCGGAAAATTGGCTCATTAAGGGCAAAAAATGACATTGTTTACATTAGCCGGGGCCCTGATTAGTGCCAGCCATGTTTGTTGTGTTGCTCTGCTGTCCGCTTACCAACAGACCACTTCAGCCGCCCTGCACAATCGCTCCTTTGAAGGCTTTCTTTCTCTGGGAAAAAAGGAGATAGAAAGAGTGAGGACAACAACAACAAAAAGAAAGGGGAAAACAGAGGGGAAAAATACATTCGTACACAGACACACACAAACACATACAATTGCTGTTCCAAACCCACACAAATGGACATGATAGCTGGTCTTTTCTCTCTCTGCCTCTCTACTCTCCTCAGCTCATCGGCTTTTCTCTCTTTAGGACTAATTAGGTTGCTTGTGGAAATGGAGGCGATAGGAGAGGACAGTTGGGCCAATGATGAGTCTGTTTGTGCTGTAATTGCACTGATAAAGAGGGCGGTGTTGTTGGCGGCAAAGAAAAGAAAAGAAAAGAGCTTGACAATGAAAGGGCCTGGGGCTCTTCTTTGCGCCGACGGCCTCATCTCTGTGAAAAGAACACCTTTTGTGGAGCGAGGGTTTTGTAAACTGAGATGATTTCTAATCTGTGGAAAGTGCCATGTGTTTTAGACAGGCGTGTGTGTGTGTGTTTGATCTCTTACATCTGAGGTGTAAGGGTCCTTCTACCTTCTCATCTCCCACTTGAACTCCTTTATCCACTGTTTTTTTTAACCATTTATAGAATCTGTAGAATCATTTGGCACGATATACCTGTTTGAGATGTAATAAGACAACTTTTATCTCTAATTATTTCTACAGGGATACTGAACTTCTCTTGCATAAAAAGGCATAGATACATCATATATTCTGTGCTTAGATTCTGTTTATCGCAGACATGTATGTGCATGTTTTTCTGTGTATCTTTGTTCAGCTGTGTTGTCCTTGTTTTTTAGCTTTGTGTCTTCTTCTAAATTATTCTTCAAACTCTGTTTAAGTACAGATCAACTTAAAACCATCAAATTCCTTGAACTTTTACACAAACTTGGCCATGAAAGAGATTGATAAAGAAACATGCATGACACTGCCCCCCCAAATTAATCTGATGATTAAAATCATGTTATTTTTTGCTTGGTAAGAATTTCTTGGAAAAGAACATTTCTATCTTTTTGAGTCTGTCTGAGACTTTTTGGCAAACTTGGCCCAACAAGTTCCCCCAATGAAACATTTGATGTATTAAAATTCAGGAGGGGACATTTCATCTATTCCAGCTTGGTCTGGCAGCGGTGATGGAACGCGACAGCGCATGACAAAAAAGAAGTATATATATATATATATATATATATATATATATATATATATATATATATATATATATATATATATATATATATATATATATATAAAACCTTGAGGAGTAAAACTTGAAGTTATAGGTGAGCAGGTCAAGCTGCATCGCTAACGACAGCCACCGACCCCGAGCTCGCCGTGCGTTACCCTTCACCTTCCGCCGGTCCCCAGGCCGCCTCACCTTTGCCCTGGGAGAGAAATGGAGTCTAAGATATGAGGGGGGGAGGCATTGAGAGAAGGGTGGAGAACACCTCCCCCTCAACATAATGATAACTACTGAGATCTGGCCACCGTCCCCCACTGGCCCCTGGACACTCAGCCCCGCGGCCCCCAGGTCAGCTCAGCACATTATACCTCCTCTCTCCTCCTGAACTCTCTGACTCCACATTTACATACCCTCCACTTTTTTGTCTCCTACATTCTTTTTTTTCTGATTTGCTACACTTCCTCCATTTTTTCTTGCTACATCTCATTTTCTTCTCTGCCTCTACCTGAACTCCTCCCTTTCTCCTCTTTGTCTTTTGCATTTCATCTGTACAGTCCAGGTAGTGTGTATGCACGCCTGCGAATTTGTGTGTGTGAATGTGTGTGTGTGAGTAATAATTACCATTTAGAATACTAGCAGATCTCTGAGGGAGGAAACCCAAGTTTGCCAACAGCGAGGCATTGTGGGAGCTGTTTGGTTTGTGTTTAGGTGCCCTTGGTGTGCTGTGCTGAGGAATCAGAAATTTCCTTGACTTTTGACCGCCTTTGTCCCCAGGGGGGAGCCAGGGAGGGAGAGAAGGGCACGGACTGACTTCCATTTGCCGTTTAAGGACCCATATGGAAAATATAAATTGGTAGCAGCAGGAGAGACTGAAACCATTGGCATTCCGGGCATCGCCCATTTGAATTCATGAGGCTGTGTTGTGTCTCTGCCCACTTCTCGATTGGAATATTTAAGAAAGTGTCACACAAGCAAAGATAGATAGAGATGTCGACAGAGCTTGTTTCTGTCATTGTTTTCTGTCTGAAATCTTTTAAAAGTCTCTTTTTGGAGTTTTACTCTACTTTTTAGTTTGACAGCGAGGACGAGTTGATTTAGGATCCGCGATGTATTTTGTACATATACAAAATTCTTCAGCCTGGTGAAAAGCTTGTACATCCTTGCTAATGTTTATATTCGCAGATGTTCTCTTCCAGAGAAACGTACATAATGTGTAAAATTTATAATCAGGGCAACACAATCTGATCAAGTGAGAATAAACAGCTGGCAGCAATTAATCCATCCCAGTGAGTAGCTGAACATGAGCGTATGTAGTACAAAAGGATATATTTAACATTTAAACTGTGTTTGACATAATTCTGTTAAAAAAAATAATAAGCAGCTGGTCTAAGCTAAACCTGCTCTGCAATGTATTTCCCAATCTTTTTAGTTTTTAAAATAAAGCAATTCCTACACGTGACCCCTCATCTCAGGTTGTATATTCAGCGCTATTCCATGTTGAAGTAACTCCTAAGTATTCAATAAAAATAAAACACTACCTTGTGACACATGCATAATGCCTGAAGTCATGAATCAGTATCACACTGACGACATAATAGACCTCCCGCCTTACATCACGTCTCCTCCTGCTTCCAGGAACCACACTCGACTGGCGTTGGCAGAAGGGAGTAAAGCTTGTTAGATGGATGTGCAGGGTAGTCTGTGTTCTGTGTGTGTGTATATGTGTGTGTGCTGCATTGAGTGTATGTCTTCAGAGGAGCAGGCCTAGTGGGGGACTACATTAGGAGGGGTTGTGTCCTGCTCATGGGACAAGGGACCAACTGTGACCTTGTGGATAATAACTGCCACCAGGGGTCACAGCCAGCCACAAAGGGAGAGAGACAGAGAGTGAGAGTGAGTTAGAAAGAGAGGACAAAGCTTCATCACTTCCCCATTCTCTCCATCTCACTCCGAGTGCCCTCCCGCTCATGTCACCGCTATCAGTTTAAATGGAGCATTATGCAAAATGGAGATGATTTTGGCTTCAGGGGGTGTGATAGGGAGAATTGCGGGTTAATGTAGGGGAGAAAAGAAAAGAAAGATGGGGATTTTGTTGGGTGGGAAGAGAGGGTTAGAGCGATAGTAGGAGGTGGTGGGGTTTGGTGGGGGTGGGGTCTTGGGGGTGTTCGAGGGAAAAGGGGGTATAAGAGGGTTAATAAAAGTGACAAGTGAGTGTTTCATTCTATCTAAGCCACACTCCTGGACAGGTAACACACTTACAGGAGGATTCGCTGAGTGAGGGAGTGAAGCTATTGGGGGAGATCGTCACTTCAGTGTCTGTCTCAATATAAGCCGGAGGCGACACAGGACCCCAGGGTCTGGACTTCCTATATAAAAGCCCACCTGAGAGCCAGCACAATAAAGGCCACTCAGCCAGATGCAATATACCACAAAGAGGATTTCCTGAAAAACTTGATTTAAGCCAGAAAGGAATTGAAAGTTATTTGCAAACAGCGATTTCCTAAAATCATATACCCCAGGTTGACTTAGAAGAGGCATTCATATAAGATTGACTGTTATCTGCAAGATAAATAGATTTGGTTTTACCTGACTCAAAAGAAAAAGTTATTGGAAAACTCACTTTACTGGGTCTCTTGTCTCTTCTTGTGGACCGCTGAGGCGGAGTGCAGCATTGGATATATCCTTATAGATTTTCCATTGTCATCGCTTACATTGTTTTGACGGGGAATCAGCGTTTAAAGATGCTGCCAAATCTTAGATTTCCTACTAGTTTATTGGACTTGCCATGAGTCAAAGATGTGATTATTTTAAAAATATTCCTGTTCAGTCCAATGAGAATTTTACCTTCGTCATGTGTTCAGCAACACTGAATCCAAAACCCCAAAAGTTCCTTTTCTGTCTTTGTCTCTCTAGCTTGTGTCAAATTAAAGGCTGAATACAACTTTTTGTTCAGGGGGGGAATTAAGATAATTTTCTCTCAGTGTTTTATTGTGATTTGAGAGGCTTTGGCACAACTCCTCATTTACTTTGAAAAATATAACAAGAGGTGGTCTGAGTAGATTACAACAATTGACATCTTGACCGGTTGACCATTTTTATTATCCATTCATTGACATCATGTGCACACATTGGTGCATTTGATATATTGGATAAATCTAAGATCTAAGCAGGCTGGAAATATGGCATTTTTGTAGGAAGTCATTTAAACTTCTGGCCAATGAACTCACACACAGTTTGTGTGTATGAGGCGTGAGGTTCCCCTGGGGTGTGTTAAATAGTTTCTGTGTATCGCTATTACAGAGGTTAACAATTATTTTCTCCCTTGAAATGAGGGGCGCTGACCCTAATATGAGGCCACTTACCACCCATAATAAGATGATAATTGGCCAGTGATGATGGTCTTGCCCCTCCCCTACCCCCAAAACTGTCAGTTAATTGTAATAGATTACCTGCATATTAGTTAAATTTATCATTTCCAAAATGAAGCACAAGATGTGATTGTGTGTGTGTGTGGATTTACACTTTGCATGTGTGGATCAGTGATTATCAGTGGGGGAGGGGCGACTGAGACTTGAGATAATAATACTTCAAATCATTTCCTCCTTCTCCATCCTGATATTTTCTTTTTACGCTCGACGCCTCACTTCCTCACGTGCGCGCTTCACTGATGACTGTCATAATTGCGTGTTCACGGCCTCGATTTCCCCCGAGGGGTTCCCCAAATTAAAAGAAGTCATCCTACTCTTCCCTCATCTCCCTTTCCTCCAGCACCCTGTTTTCCCACACACACACACACACACACACACACACACACACACACACACACACACACACACACACACACACACACACACACACACACACACACACACACTTTTATCTCTCCCCCGTTGTTTCTCTCTTTCTTACAATCCCGCTCCGGGGATGCCATGCTTATTTGAATGGAACTTTCTTGTCTTTTTTCTTCTTCCTTTTCAAGCTGTGTGTCACTAATGAATAAATAAAACACACACAAGCAGTGGATTGACTTTCATGCATGGATGCACTGGCTTTGATGAGACCCCCCTCCCCTCCAATCTTATAGACAAGCTGCTGAGGACAGTCACTCTCTGCTCTGCTAGGCTACTGTTAAACATTTGTTCTGGACGCAGATGATGCACATTTTGAATTTTACAAGGCCTTTGCTTGGGCCAAATAAGCATAAGGACAAAGGAATCCTGATTTAAATCTTGTAAAGGACAGTTAATAATCACACGTCTATTAGACACCTAAAATAATTTGTTGCTATCACTGATTAACATTCGTTCCACCTGCAACAAGCTGAGAAATGCTTTTGCGTCCCAAATATAGAGTGAGGTGGGGCAATTTTTGAGAAGTCCTGGTAAATTTACAACTGCTGCTGCAGCGGTTTGTTTATAATGAACTGAGAGTTGGCATGGGCACCTCAAAACTTATGGTCAGAAAATCAGAGGATAAAGCAATCCATCAACCACTGCTTGCTTGTGAAGTGGTCTCCAGGAGGTGCAAGCGTCAAAATAAAATGACAATAATTCAAAACAGATTGCTGCATTGTATACACAATGCTGAAATAACTATCTAAGTTATGGGTGTTTGTAGACCAAAAACAAGTTTTGCATAGTTGAAAGTACAATTTCACAAAGGCTCAGAGTGTCAACAGTGGTGAGATTTGCTCGTATAATGTTTCTGATGTGTGCCGTGTACACAGCGCACTGTATTTACCAACCTTTACAGCCACAGTTTAAAGGGAAAGTGAAAACCAGACTGGTAAGAGTAGCCTGTACTAATACTTGTGCAGCTAAAGCCAGCAGTGTGTGCCCTCTCGTAACTGCCAAGAGCCTGGCATGCCGTGCAGGGCAGAGGGATCCTGGCACTAATTAGCTTGTAATGGCATCATAAATTATGGACAAATCAAGGCAGTGCATCGGACAGACGTTTTAATGAAAAGTTGTAATGGGTCACCCCTGGAGGCCCGAGGGCTGAGGTCCTCTCACATGCCAGGGTTATCCATCACATCATAGCTAGCAACAGGATTGGATTCACAGACTGGCTCAGAGACAGTGTGGATGGTCTGGAAGCTGGATTTTTATCCTGGAGTTTCCATCCCCTTCACCACCGCTACCTGCATGATTGTTTCATCATGTTTGAGATTCTCTACCTGACAGAGCTGATATCAGATATTCCAATGAAGCATTCGTTTCCCTCTTCAGCTACATTACATCACCTTGCATCACATCTAAATAGGTGCATATCCATAGAGATTCACACACATGCCCACTCACCACACATGCATCAATTTCACACTTGTGATGCAGCACAGATGATGAGGCCTCGATTTTTCCTAGACAGAGGTGCCTCTTTTTCACCTAGAAATCTTTAAGAAAATGGATGTCAATCCCTGGAACGGATGGTCAAATAAAATCGTTCTGGGACTTATTGATGTTTCTTTTGTCCCTCCATGAAAGACCCAATAGGGTTCTGGCTGCGGCTGCCAGATGAGCGTCTGAGAATCATTAGCAAAGCTGATTTGATTTACGTCCTGTGTAGATGGGGCCACCCAAATGATCTGCCTCTCCATGGCCGTCATCAATCACCGCCAACCAGAGGGCACAGCAAGCACGCATGGGAAAGAGAGCGGGGTGGCACACCAAAGCACCCACAGGGCTGTGTATGTGTGGGCACGTGTGCACAGACTTTGTACAAATATATATTCTGTAACTTTTATGTGTGCATGTGAGTGAGTGTGTTTGTGGGATGAAATTTTCATGTGTTTGATTTTGTGTCTGTACGTGGGACACGTTGTGTGTCAATGAACGACAAACATAAATAAAGTGTGTTTGAAAAGAAGAGTATTGCAACAGGACTGAAAAACATTGAATGTCTTGTATAGAAATCAAATTAATTCCGGTTTATTCCATCGCAATAGGTCTGATAATAGTAAGAACAGTTGCTTTCAGTGAAATGGATGAATTTTTTTGTTCAGGCAGACTTTTGCTAGGTCCATAGATAGTAGACCAAGAACAGAAAAATCAGCTTTGATATATTCTCTGTCATACTTCTAGTTCTTATGTTTGGCCTTTGCTTCTACTAGCAGACTAGCTCCACAGTGAAGAGAGAAAATGTCAGAAAAAAAGTCCAGAAAATGCCAGAAATTTCCATTTGAGAATACAGACTTTTCACTGATATAACCAAAAAGGGACAGCAAACTAGTGGGGCAAGGATGTCTCTGCCCAGCATATAGATACAATACACATTCAACTCTGAATTAAAGATTACTTTAATGATCCAAATGACTGGGATTTACTAAAGATCTGGGGACTTTCCTATGCTGTTCATGGGGTCTTCAAATCACAGTTAACTTTAGTGCAGGTGCTCAGGATTAATCAAGACATTCTGGGGCCTGATCAAACCTTCCCCTGAAATACTTCCCCTTTTCTTTTTTTTCACTTTCAGCGCCCTTTTGTGTTTGCATGTGTATGAATATCCGTGTGTATGACAAACTGAGCGAAGTGGGGGGCTAGTGAAAAATGGGTGCGTTTCCATTTGAGGGCTCATGATTGACGGCCAACTTCGGCTTCCCCGGGAGTGTGTTGTTGCTGGCAAGAATCCATGGTGCCTTGTTCACTTACAGAGAGTTGGCACAGGTTCCACTCCACAGTGGCGCACAATTCACATGCCATTGCACTGTTGCATCAGCAATAATCTCTTAAAGGCAACAGAGACAGGGAAACGGATCAGCGTTTCGTTAATCGAAATGCCTTTATCTGAACCTCCTCCCATCGTAACCACCTCCACGCTAAAACACCATGGCACTTGTATTATTGGAACATGCATGCTCAAATATCTTCCTGTGATATGCTAATGAAACACTAATCCTTTATAGTGTAGGCCTATTTGCACTTTTATAGCATTCGGAATCCACTGATTCCATTGGATTCAGGTTAAAGGAATATCAAATTAGATATGCAGCATCAAATCCTGAATTTATGACTCAAATATAGGTCTATTTGTTTTGTTTTTGCTAATATGCCGCAGAAATAGCGATGATTTTCAAACAGGGAAAGCTGTAAAATAGTAACCCACATAGTGTGTGTGTGTGTGTGTGTGTGTGTGTGTGTGTGTGTGTGTGTGTGTGTGTGTGTGTGTGTGTGTGTGTGTGTGTGTGTGTGTGTGTGTGTGTGTGTGTGTGTGTGTGTGTGTGTGTGTGTGAGTGTGTGTGTGTGTGTGTGTGTGTGTGCGTGCGTGCAGGGGGTGAAGGCCAAATTAGCCAGGTTGTATAAGCAATTATTGGGGCACACTATGTACCTAAGCAGCCTAATAGGTATGTAGAGGAGGCATTATTCAATTAGAGTGGCAGTTTGCTGTAGCGAGGAGCAGAGCAGTGGTGACAGCGCTGGTGTCTTCTCCTTATGAAACAACCTATTTAAGCTAAATCAACTCCCACTTAAGAGCTGCGGTAATAAGCGCGTAGCGACGCTCACCGGCCCGCGGGGGCCCATCCGTCATGCTGTAATACGGAATCAGAATGAGTGATAACACCTAGTCCTGCTACAGCGCCTTAGCTGCTGCCGCAGGAATGGCTTTCAAGCACACATACACACACAAGATAACATGCACACCTGCACAGACACACACGAACATTTTGCTAGCAGCAGCAATACTGCTGGTTGGCTCTGCTCATTTCCCTCTCCCACCCACCTCCTGCTCCACCAACTTGCATATGCGGAAAGAAATTGTGTTTCTATGGATTTGCAAGTATGAGTCTTTTTTTCAACCTTTAGTCATTGTCCAAGTGTAGCACACCGCGTTGTTGTGATGAGTGTGTGTGTGTGTGTATACTAAATGTGAGCATCAGTGATTGTCTATAGGTCAAATAATTACGTTTATACATATTGCAGGACTGCAAGTTGTGTTATTTTCATTTTCGATTTGTTTTTACTTTATTGACTGTTTTTTTATTTGCTTACTCTACAAAATAGTGAAAAAGGCGTGCACAAATTTTCAGAACCCAAGCCAGCGTCTTCAGACTGCTTTCAGACAGTTCAAACCCTCCAAATTTTCAATTTTCAGTGAGGATGAAAGCACAAAACCCTCACACTGGACAAAGTCAAAATGGACAATGTCTGACATTTGTGCTGTGTAAAAAACATAAAGGAGACTAATTGCAGTCGATAATTTTCTATCAACTAGCTAACCTATTAATATTCTAATTGTTTCAGCTGTCAGATATTGCCATCATCCTTTCAGCACTCAGTAATCATGTCCTGTTTAGAAACCTTTTCACACCTATGAGTAGTTCGTTCTGGTACGAAGCAGTTGACGAGTTGATGAACTTGGAGCGTTTTCCTCTTGGTTTCTTTCCACACAGAAAAAAAAAATTCAAGTGAACCAGACTGCAGCACCACAAGTCAGAAAGAATGCTCACCTCACTCGTTGGTCAGTTGTGTCTGGGGTGTGAGCAAGAATGTAAACACAGGAAGAAGGTCCTGAAGGAGGTCTACAATGTACAGCATTGCACTGGGCCAGGTGCGACCTTGATTCATACCCTGCTAGTTCCTCGCAACTGTTACATTTGCTCATCCATATAACACTGTGCTGTGGGAGCTGTTTCACTCAAACATGGAGAGTATGCCTAGTGGTGGAATCAGATCGAGGTTGGATCACATTCCCACCACAACCGAACCCCTTCAGGTTTCATTTGGGGCGGGAGTGAGGCCATTTCCTTTCAGCGGTTCAGTTGACAGCTGACAGAGGTTAGATGTGAAAACACCCGAACGGTAAAATATGCTGTTAACATCATACTGAGCCATATTGTAAAATTTGTCAGACAAGGCATACAGTATTGTAATTGATTGGGATTGGATATCCTGAGCCAGTATATAACATTCCTTCTTCCTGTGATGGCATCTCTGTGTCAGGCCAAAGAGCCACTTGACAACATTAGTTGGCTGACAGCTTACATCACCTGACTGTAATTTCTTTTTGAAGAAAAATTTGGCAGTTACACAGTAAGTATGCTGTACGCTATTAATCTGGCTGATCTAGTTTGCAAGGAAGGAATAGTAACGGAAGAAGCAGCCACAGTGAACTGTTAGATGTGGAGCTGCAGATGAGAGGGTCTGTAATAAAGTTTTAGCTTGGAGTTCCTGTCTTATGGAAAGCCACACTGATCAGTCGTTGACGTTACACATGGAGCGGTTGTTTCCAGCTGCTTAAAAATTCGGCATCAGTTCAGCCATTTTAAACACCTACATAGTGAGAAGTGGTTTCCAAGGCATAAAAAATAATGTACCAGTTGATGTATTCTTATTCAAAGAATATCACATTCTTAAAGCTTTTTCACCAATCATGGATATATCTTCAACATCCCTAGCTCTGTGAGCCAGTGGGTGCTTTGCCTTCCACTGTAGGCATATGGGTCGCACTACAATATATAAAGTTTTTGCTGTACATTTACACCATCTGCTCATCACCGTCCTGTCGAAAGATAAAACGTATTACAAAGAACCGAGGCAACAAATACAAACGGCGAGAAAAAGTGTCAAGCAATTTCCCAATTTGAATTATGGATAGATGAATGAACAGATGAAAACAACAACAAAACATATACAGAGTGATGAAAACAGGGGAGGGAAAAACACTCAATAAGCGGCATGCTTGAAATGTTTGAGAAGCCTGGTTTCATGGGCATCCTTCTGTTTTTTCACAGCTTGTTTGTTTTTCTTCTCCATTCATTCCCCACCTCTCTCTCTCTTTCTCCTTTCCCTCTCTCTCTCCGTGGCTCATCAGTGTGGTTGTTCATCGGTAATGACTCCCACTGTGGCAGGGCCCCTTTAAGGTTGAGGTCCCCCCCCACCCCTCCATCCTTCCCCCTCCTTCAGTCCCATCCGCCATGCATTATTCATGACTCACAATCAAATGAGGGAACTACGGTTGGTAGCAGGAGACATGGTGCATGGCTCTTCCTCTCCAAAAGTCCCCCGAGGTGCCCCAGTCTGGTACCCACCATCACCCACTCCCCCTAAGCTCTGGCCCAACCCACCACCTCCCTTTCACCCCTCTGACACAGTGACAGATTTTTTTTTTTTTTGATTGGAGTGGTGGTCCAGACACATTGACTCCATCCCACCCTTCCCTGGGGTCATTGGCAGTCACGCTGGTCAGCGATGACCTCCGTTGCCCTTTGGGGTACTCATCACTTCCTCTTCCTCTCCACAGGGATGCACCAACAGTGTCTGGCACCTTTTTGGATGATGGTTAAGGATGGATGGGTTGTGCTTGGGATAAGCTCTTTTACAATAGCTAACACACTGGTTTGACATCACTGACAAGCTTGTAAAGATGTTATTTTGGCCAAACTGTAGTTGCCAAATCTGAGAGCCCCCCCCCCCCCTTGTTACCCCTTTGAAATCCGTGCTCTGTAGCAGCCAGTAACCATTCATTTGCCAGGACATCATCATGTGGATGACTCTTCTAACTTCAGTTCAACATAATACATTATTCATTGCTCTGAAGTGCTTATTACCTCTCCCACACCCGCCAGTGTCCTTTTAACACCAGGAGGATGAAACATGGTGGAAAGAAGGCAGGACAAACTTAAATGTCCTGTAGTAGTCCTCTCAGATCAGAAGACAAGCTGGTCATCTGAGCAGCAAGCAACAACATACACACACTAACTCACTCACCATACTGTTGTAGTGCATTTTGAATTGAATGGCACAAATGCATGTCAAGTCAGTGGAAAGACGCAAAAGGAGGGGAATGCATCTGCTGTATTGTTGATGTTTCAACTTCAACAAAGAATTCAGTGGTGATGGTGGTTCAGTGATGGTGGCAGGATCCTCTCACCCAGACGAGCACAGGTGCAGGACAGCAACCAAAGTAGCTCTGTCTCCTACTGTGGTGATGGTATACCTGTGCCAGATCATGTGGCTGTTTGTGAGCAGTAAACATGGACCAACAAAACAAAACCCAAATTTATGCACATTAATGAACGCAAAGATAAACTTTGTATCTGAAAGTACCTTTACATTTGCCTGGATGCAGAAATGCTCGATAACAGGTGGGAAGAGAATCAGAGACAGTGCAAGTGGGAAAGTAGAAACGGGCATGCAAAACTAAACTGAACTGAAGCTTAACTTTATATGTTACTTTATTTCATCGCAGTTTCCACATGGATGGGGAACAGGCTTGATGCCCAGATGCCTGCCCAGCTACTATAGCTTCAGGTATCAGTGGGCTCCCTCCCTCCACCACACACACAGATCTTTACTAGTTTGTAGACAGAGCTCATTTGATAAGCGCTACAAAAATGTTTGATTTAAATGACTAGTGTTTTTTAGGTTGACCATAATGTTTAAATGAGTAGGTGGTTAAAAATTCCCATCGGTAGTTCACAGCATTCTCTGTTGCAACCAGTGCCTCTGGCGCAGAGAGAAGTGTCAAGATTGGAGTACTGGAGAGAGAGACAGAAAAGGGGAAAATTCCTTCAATGCGGTGCCTGTAGTAGAATAGTTGAATGAAGAGGAAGATGAGAGATTAACATATTAAATGCCAAGATAGGCCCACCTGGTGTGTGACAGATCTTTCACACGGTGCAGTCAGTAGAAATGGAAATGTATCATAACTAGGTCTCCTGTGAGTAATTTTATTCTGATCACTCCTGGTTTACTCGTTTGCGGCTTCTTTTATTACAAGCTTTTATATATGAAGGATTAAGTCTTGTAATCATGTTGGTAATTGAAATTGTGGGCTATGATATTGTACGTTGCCTAAAGCCGTACAGTCTCACACAATCACCTGTCTGTGGATCAGAGTTCTACCCTTTCCTCGTCTGCCATTCTGGAAAAACCCAAAACACTGCAGCCAGTCTCTTCTTTTCCTAGCCAGCCCATAAATATGCCATTATGGTACTCTTATTATCCTCATTATTGAGGTGGCTGGAGTGGCGCCTGCGTCTATCATGGCCCTCTAATGTGGGTCTAATGGTTCTGACCTGTACGGGACACAGGTGGTCCCCAGAACAGCCTTGATTGGGTCCATTTATTAAGCTGCTCTGGCGCCAGAGATGGTCCGGTTAGTCATTTGCGTGCGGGGTAGGTTCCATTCCCAAGGCTGTTGATGGACTGGACCCCCCCCCCCCCACCCCTCTCTCTGCACCCCCGCCTCGCCCCATAGCCCCAGCTTTGTTCTTTCCTAATGGCTCAATTAAATGGGTTAATTCGGAATGGGGACCCTCTTCAAATCTATGATTATCACCTAGCCCCCTACCCTGCCACATTACCACCACCAGCACACATACATACACGCACACTGCTATTGCTCCATTGCTCAGCCCCCCCCCGCAACTGCAAGCGCGCACATTTATTATTCATCGCAATCAAATAAGTGAGGTGGTAGAAGAAAGTTGCTTTTCTCTCTCTCACTTTCTTTCTTACCTCTCTCTCATTCTCTCTACCTCCATCCCCTCCCTGCGCCTCTTCTCCTCCTCTCCACTCGTCACCTCTCCTCTCCCAGGGAAAAATTTCTTTTATTGCGACAAACACTCTGTGGAGCCCTCAGCTTTCGGCAGCCCCAGCCAGTCATTGATGCAGGCAGTCAGGGAAGCAGGCAGCCAAGCAGCCAGGCAGCCCTCCCCGTCAGGAAAATGAGCAATTCTCTCATTGTAATAATGCGCCTCTGTCATCTTCCCATTATCGGCATGATAAAAGATGAAATATTCAGGGAGGCTGGCCTCCTAACCTGATCTGGGCGCGATATTGGGCCTGTGGAAAATGAGTTTTATCAGCTTTAATATACTCCTTGGCAGACTGACCCTTGAAATTAAACATTATTACAGAGCGGATATTTAAAAAACCGGGGCCACAAATTACATCAAAATGAAAATATTAAGGAACATTACGAATATATCAAGTGGCGCTTCTCTCCCTCTCGTCTCATGCCCGCACACCAGCTCTCCTCATCCTGACACCCCCTTTCTCATCCAGCCTCACCCGCCCCACCATTTCACCCCCCTCAACCATCTACGATGAGCGTGGTCGGGAATGCGGCAGGCGACGTTGTAAGTGTCACTGTTGTTGTTGTGTGTGTGTGTGTGTGTGTCTGCAGTGGGCTGGCAGAGAAATAATAACAATGCTGCCTGTCCCACCAGCTTCATACGTCTGCATAAACTAATTAGACCTCAACGCTCTCATCACCTGCTTTATTGAGAATGGAGAGGAGAACACTGGCAGGAAGTGTGGGACTTGAGTAGTAAAGTGTGTTCCTACACTTGTGTGTTTGTATGTTTGGGAGGGAGCTTGCGATGGAATTGGTGTTTGATGTGGTATTTGAGAGGGAGGCCAAAAGTGTGTGAGCTGCTTTGGCAGTTGTGGTGGGACTTGAAATACTGTATGTGATGTACATCTGTGTGTGTGTGTGTGTGTGTGTGTGTGTGTGTGTACATGTACGTATATAGTGGTGAGGGAGGTTCAGTTTCAAACTTGTCAGGTAAATAAGCCTTCGTCTTCAAAATAATTCCAGGTGTTTCAGCCGCATGTTTTCTTCAGGTAAAGGTATGTCTGGACACCTGAAGTGACAACTCATGTACAGTAATGCTTATGGAAAATAATGGAAAAACCAGTAGGAAGTGAGTTTCTCTAATCACTTTAAAAGTAAAAATCCCCCAAATCTATCTGTCCCCCAAAATGGAGAGAAAGTGATGTTGGCTCTGTGAAGTGTGTGGTGATTTGTCACTTTGTGATGGGGGGATATGAGAAATGCAATAAAAGGCGGAGGAGAGATGTGATTTGAATAGATTTCAGAGGAAGTCGGTCCTTAGGGGAGTTGGATGAGTAAGCAGTGTCCCCGAGGACCGAATTAAAACTTTACTTTTGGTCACGGCGCCCCCTCCCCATAGTGCTTCTTCGCTTATCGCCTGCATGTGCGAATGTGTGTATGCATGGGTTATATATGTGTGTGTTGGCGAATGAGCATGTATGTGTCTGACTTTTCTGTTTTTGTGTGTGTGTGTGTGTGTGTGTCTGCAAACGTGTTTTTAGATGTGTGTGTTTCCACTTGTGTATGTGTGTCCCGCGCAAATGGAGCACCCTCCCCTGCCCCTCGCCCTGAGGTTATGGGGGGATACACACAGCTCCCTCTGCCAGGCTCAGATGAGTATTCACAGCAGCACGCCCCTCTCCCTTAACCCAGCACAGGGGAGCTTTGCATATTGAGGCCGTGTATGCATCTTTTTGTGTGTGTGTTTGTGTGTGTGTGTGTGTGTGTGTGTGTGTGTGTGTGTGTGTGTGTGTGTGTGTGTGTGTGTGTGTGTGTGTGTGTGTGTGTGTGTGTGTGTGTGTGCATGTGTGTGCTCACCAGCCTGTCTCCCCTGCCCAGAAACGAACAGGGGGTCGGGGTTGGTGCCAAACTCATAGAGCTGCATGCATGCATGCACAGTGGCTCAACATGAATTGATGCAAGCTACCAGTTTACATTTTACTGTGTACATTGTCTAAATGCTCAAAGCCCCTATTCTCATTTGGCTGGTTAATACTGTAAGTCTGGAGCAGACTCAGAGACAGCATTAAACACATATAGAGTATCAAATATGCTCATGAGAGCTACGTCCAGTCTGACTCGCAATGCCTGAATGCTTTGTGTTCATGCTGTACTGAAGGAGGGAGCAGCTCTATGATCAGGCCAAGCAAAGAAATAAAGGGGGGCAAAAGGGAACATGGGGGAAAGGGAAAAAGGCAAATGCAGAACAGGGGGAACAAACACCACAGGGGTTGGTTGCAGAGAGGGGAGAAAACAGCAGAGGGAAAATGGCTTTCTCCATCCCTTCCTCCCTTCTACCCTCCCCTCTTTCTCCCCCTCTCTCACTCTGTCTATTTCTCTCTCTCACTTGATTCATTATGCTGATATACACAGTATTTGCTTCCTGAGTGAGCCCCCCTGCACTCCCGCCCTCCTGGAATGCACACACTGGTGAATGTACACACTGACAGAAGCGCGCGCGTGCACACACACACACACACACACACACACACACACACACACACACACACACACACACACACACACACACACAGAAGCAGAGCAAGATGGTGGTGGTGCCATAAATATAGCAAACGACACAGCCTAGCAGCCGAGCAAGGTCAGCCGCGGCCCAGGATGACAGTGCCGTGGGCGCTGCACCGAGCTCTTGTTAGAAATGCACACAGATAGCTCATTAGGACGGGCCCCTGAGGCCCCCCAAACACACACATGCACACACAAACATATACAAACATTGATCCATTTACTATTTAATTGCAAAGTTACAGTGTTCGCTCCGCCGTAGAACATGAACCCCTCTTTGACAACATTCAGTCTGCTCCCCTCACCAGCCACTGCTTTATTCCATGTGTGAGGATGTCTGCTAGTGTGTGTTTATAACGTGCACCTGCAAGAGTGTGCATTAAAAGTGTATTTCAATTTGAATATCTTCAAGGTAAATGTTAGACTCATGCATTTACACATTACATATATATGTTGCATTTCCCTGTATGTGATATCCCATCCCCCAGTGCTAGAGCTACTAAAAGCAGTGAGCGCTGCAAACTTGACTCAGTGTTGAGAGATAAGCACTTCTCTGAATGCAAAACCTGTCATGTTTACATAAGCATGTACAGGAAAGCTTTGGAAAATATCACAAAGATACACACAGACAATAGAGATATCTGTGTTTCCTTAGCTCTGTGAAATAAGACGTCTTGTTAGAGAATGAAGGTGAGATGTTTGCAGTCCTACTGGAACAACTGGAGAAGAACATACAGTACATGTCCAGTATGACTTTGCATGAACTTTATAACTGCAGGGTAAAAGTTTGAGTGTGTGTCGGTGCGATGAACTGCAAGCATGTACATTGCTGCGTGTCTGTGTGCGGGTGTGTTGGGTGTATAGGAGAGAGAGAATGTCTGTGTGTGTGTGTGTGTGTGTGTGTGTGTGTGTGTGTGTGTGTGTGTGTGTGTGTGTGTGTGTGTGTGTGTGTGTGTGTGTGTGTGTGTGTGTGTGTGTGTGTGTGTGTCTGTGTGTGTGTGTGTGTGTGTACTTGAATGTAGTAGAGGTACTTGGCTCATGCTCTGGACACGCCTGAGAGACTCTGTGAGTGTTGCCCTCTTCCCTCCTCCACGCCAGCCTCAGACACATGCTGGGACACACACAACTAGTTTTTCACTCTCCTTTATCCCTTTTTCACCCCTATCTTATTCTTTGGCTTCTCTTGCAGATAATACATGACTTTTTTTTTTATCAGCCAGATTTTTTTCTGACTCAACTACGACACTATTGCAGCTGTGTATTGCCTGTATAGCTGTCTATCTATTATAAGCTGAGTAATTTCTGTCTTTTGCAGTTTCTCTGTCACCTGAAACGGCCTCAGTCACACGTTACTGTGGGCACAGTACAGTACCATTGACTGACCCTTCTCTCAGTGTTCTCTCCCCCTCTACCCTGCTATATGAAATAGATAAATGCATTGGCTACTGATTGTCCCCTATGCCAACCTCCACCTCCATACACCCCTTCCCTGGCCCCCTCCCCTGCCCCCTCTCTACCTCCTGCCCGGCCGGGGGTGGTGTCAGTCTGGCAGGCCTTGGGGCCCGTCAGGCGACCAGTGGGCTGTGACGGGCAGCAGCTCCGCGTCCCTCTCCCTGCAGTCTGGCACCCGCTGGGGTCTCGTCCGGGAGCTCAGCCTGCCAAAGTGACCTCACTCCAACTGAGAAGGGAAAAAAAAAAATCTCATACAGGCCGCGGTTCAGGCCATTTTCACTCTGCAAACTGGACAGTTCTGCAAACAAATGAACCAACACTATCATTTAGGAGTAGAAATTTAGATTTTTAACTCCCAATAATAAGTCCCAATAAAAAATGCTGACTCATCTTACTTGATAATTTAACTAAGATTTTTTTGGCATATACTTTACTGTTCAGTCTTCATTGATATACCATCACTGATCTGTGTTGTAGGCCAAAACAATCATTTATGTGTTTGTACGGTCACAAAACAGCTTCTTATCAGGTTGAACATTGTTTTTTGACTATTGTAACATTTTATCTGAAAACAAAAGCAATACCTAGACAGCAAGATATTAAGTGAATTATCCTGTGTCTCTTTAAGAAATGCATATTGGGCCTTAAGATATTCTTTCCTTACAGTGAGTGGTTCTGCCAACATGTTTAGTTGATTTCTCCTTGTTCTAGAAGTAAGTGTTAATATTTTTAGATGAATCATTGTGATGATAAAATTTTAAATCTTTCTTGAAACAAATGAAATGATCTCATTACATTTTTCTCATGTATTTACAGAAAATGTGTTTGAATCAATCTGTACCATATTGATTAGATGTCAGAAATTTCATTTTCCTTTGCATTCGTTAGTAATCTTAGTACACGTGCTGGTAATCGAGTTTTATGTTTGAAATGCCACTCACTCATTTTCAATCATCACCTGATGGAGACACTTCGAAATTCATCTTCATTTTGAGGACTTTTGAGGCAACATTTAGCTGCTCTTGCAGCAAATGAGGAGAGTAATTATAAGTGTGCCAGAAAAGATCCAGGTGCATTACACAAACAATTTTCCCTGCCACCATCTCTGGTGGCAAAAACACAACATCGCAGTCTCTCCTGTGACCGAGCGTTGAGCTGTGCCTGCTGAGGCGAACCTCCCCCCTGCATCCCTGAGAGGGTGATGCAGCGAGGTGACACCGTTAGGGAGGAGAGTTCTGGGTATGTGCGTGTGTGTTTGTTTATCTGCATTAAATATAATGTGTGTGTCTGCTGCAGCAAGTGTATGTTTTGTTGCTCTTCCTTTTTGTGAGTTCTGGTGACTTCACATCCAGTTCAAGTACTCTTTCCGGTGTGTGTTTACAGTACTGTACGTGTGCATCCAAAAGTGTGTGTGTGCGTGTTTGCAGTGTGACGCACCGTGCTTTACTTCCAGCCCCTACCTCCCCCTCCCCTCCCTGTGCCCCGCCCTACCTCAGCCCCATGGAGATGCATCGGGGTCAGGGAATATGGGGAGAGGAACACAGGGAGGCCGCACTCCACAACTTGAAAGGAATTCTAATGAACCAGCACAGTCGCACTGACTATTCCCACGACAACAGGCCCCAAACAAATAGCTGCATTTGAAGTCCCTTCGTTTTATGACTTTGAAAATTCTGCATGTGTGTGTGTGCGTGTGTATGTGTGGTTGTTTTTGTTTTTGGGGTACAGTATGTGTCTGTTGTGTGCGTGTGCACAAGTGTCTACCTCCACGTTTTTTCTAAGAAATTGGCCTGGGATCTGATTTACTTTAATGTCTGCACAAGAGGATGTAATTATTGTCTGCTATGACCAGAGATGGACTTTTTTTAAATTTGTAATTAACAGACTCATATCGATGCGCTTCGCCTCCTTATAAACACTGTGAGGTTCTGTGAGGAAATGCAAAGTCTGCTGCGCATGTATGAGAGGATAATTAGAGGGTAATTTCTATTTTTATAACATCAAGAATCTTATTTAATCCGAGACGCAGGTAATCATTGAAGCATTTAGCTCTCTTATTGCCAATAGTGATCTTTTTTTCTCTTGGTATTTTTTTTAGATCCTGTCAGTTACAGGTGTGCTCACATATGCACTTGCAGAGTAACAGATGAGATGTTGTCATTTGTGTGTTTTTCAACAGATCATAATAGAAAATGTTGTCATGTTTTCCTGCTGGATTTGCAAACATTACTGATTTACAGACAGACCTTAGGAAGGATCTGAAACCATTAATCGTTGTGATTTTATGGAGGGAGGGCAGGTTTCAATCCTGTGCTTTGAATTTTGGTGGTGTGGTGAACATTTTGTTAACACTGAATATCAGATTAGGACTTTAAATCATTTTGCTCTGAGCTATAAACCCATCCTGCATGAGGGACAATTTAAATAATTCTCAATCATTTAGTAGAAGTGGGGGATTTTCTTAATGTTTTTTATTAGCTGAGCATCAACTTAGAAAAAGAGAAGCACTTTTATGCCACTCTTACTTTAGAAATAGGCCAAGAAAATACTCTTATGTCACGTGACACGCACGACATCAGTGCAGAAAACAACCCTTTCACACATTGTGCACCTGTTACCATGCAGGATACACACCCCTGTACTACTTCCTTAACTCACACAAGGACCACTTTAAAGAAAATAAGATGAAAATGATGAAACAGATGAGTGGGGTGGTGGCCAGTTAGGTGTCTGCATACGTATTAATATCAGCACCCCTCAGTGCCCCTCCCACTCCCACCCTTTTCCAACCCCCTCTGTGCATGTGTGTGTTTTTCTTTGACAACCTCAGGATGCATGTACAACGGCTCCCATGAACCGAGATGTCTTTTATTTCTCAGTCCAGTGCGTTTGCATCAACTGAGCGTGGCGTGCAGCGCGTGGCTGCCCGGTTTGGTTGGCTGCCTGCTTCGGCTGGCGGGGCCGGCTTGTCTGTCTGCGTCGTGTGTTGTTTCGCCTGCTCTGCGCAGACGGCGCGGGTGAGAATGTCACTCCACAAAAGCAGCATGAGTTGAGCTGTGTAAACAGTAAATAATAAACAAGTGCTCTAATACATTATTGAGAGAATCACTTTAGGCAACTGGGACAGCATGAAACACATACCCCCCCCCAACCCCCCTCCCTCCTTCTCCTTCTCTTTTCCAACTTGCACTCTTTATGTTTTGAATTGTTGATACTGCTGATAGGCTCCAGCACTGTGGCGCTTGGATTTATTGCTATTGCCTTGTAAAAGTTTTTCCTGATGTTGCATTAAAATAGCTCAGATATGCTTTGAACCCTTTGACATGTGTTCTCTGAATTTTGAGATGGCGATTCTGCAAATATTGCTGGTAAACTATGATGCATGGCTTTCAAAGCTGAAACTAATTGTTAATTTCATTATTGAGTCTGCGGATGATTTATTTAATTACTCGATTAATTGTTAAATTTGTCAAATGTCAGAAAATTGTCTAAAAATGCCCATCACACTTTCGAACAGTCCAAAAACCAGATGATATTCAATTTACAGTTTTATAAAACAGAGAAAAAGAGCAAGTTACCCATTTGAGAAGTCAGAACCAGCACATTCTAGGCCTTTTTGCTTGATAAATGACTTTAACCACAAGCTTATTGTCAAATTTGTCTGATTTTGAGTCATTTAACTGATTGATTAATAATTTCTGCAGTCGTAGCTTTGTTGCCCATGTAACATCTATAATTTGATGATTTTCAACTCATCATTTCCTCCAACTTCACCAACAGCTCTAAAATGCATAAATGGTACCCGATTCCAATTGTGAACTAACAGCAAACCCGTTAAAAATGCATGTGTAATTTTTCCCCCTTAACCAGTAGCATGTTTGCTAATATTGTGTGAACATAAAACAGCATCTGAATCTACCTGCTTTAGAGCGTGTAGTAAATGGAATATCCTCCTCCAGTGGCTTATTGAGCAGAATAATTACATTGCACATATTGAATTCCACTAATGCTCCAAAGGTAGGTCTTATTTAATACCACAACTCCCTCAGGGTGCAGAGCATGATTTGAAGCACACATCTCTTCACTGTACCTAATGCTCCACATAGATTTGTACATAAAAAAAATATGTTTCAATAGTAAACTTGGCAGAATTGGTCTGAGAGGTACCTGGGAATTGCAGCATTATTTCTTTGAATATCTCTGTGATAGCTTAAACCACAGTGATTGTTTTGCTTTCAGCTTGCCATTTATATGGTGACTTTTCTGCTGTTCATTGCCCACACATGCACTAACCCATTCATGCTTTTGAGGAAAATGATTAGGATGTGTATAAATCTGTAAGACTTCGAGCTGATGATGTGCATTTATTTAAACAGATGCCACAGTTAATGATTATGTGTAACATAATTCTTAGGGTTATGGCTTCTACAAAACCTTGAATGAAATTAGAAGAGATTAGGGGTGGGGATGTCTAATTTTCATGAAGGAACAATCACCATGTTTAGCTCAAGGGCTTGTAAATCCTATCTGTGTTGGGAGGGTAATACTCTCAACAGCCTGAAGATGGCAGCCAAAACCCAGTTAGCTGCCACGTGAATTTACAGGCCCATTTTCCTAATATTACTTCATAGGTCAAATGTATCTTCTGTGTACAATCATGTTTTACCTGCAATGTGTTCATTTCACTTAAAATACAGTAGTCAAAGCGGCAATAAGACAAATTTAAGCTTTGTTACCTTTAAGTGAGATGCATTTTCAGTGTTCTGCAATAAAAGGAAGGTTAAGCATGATGGATGACATTCAGAAAACACAGTATAGTAGTTGTTACAATAAAAACAGGAGAGGAAAAAATGTGTATGATTGGGCAGAGAATATATTGAGAATGTTTGCTGTTTTATCAACACTTTCAGGACTGAAAATGTAAAACTTGTGAGAGGGGAGCGACTTAAAACATAAAAATTACTCAAGGTCTGTATGCATTAAATAAAATGGCAAGAGTTATGCTAATTTCCAATTAAATAATGTGTGAATTTGTTTTCAATTAAGAAGAAAAAACGAATGGTAGTGATGCAGGTAATTTGTTCCCAGATGGATTTTACTCACTGTCTGTCTCACTAAGTTGAGCGTTGGCAAAGAACACATCAGCAAACCATTGCTTGCTTTCTTTCTTTTTTTCCTTTTGCTACAGCCTGTGTGATGAACCTTTTAGACGACAGTTCTCTACATCAGCATCCTGCTTTCAGCGGCTGCTCATCCCTCCATTCTTAGCTGAGACAATGGAGGGCAGGAGAGGAAACAATGGGAGGTTTGGGTGGACGAGTGAGGAGAGGGGAGAGACAGAGGGGGTTATGGGAGGAAAAGGGTCTGTACAGGACAGACACACACACACACAGACACACACACACACACACACACACACACACACACACTAGGCTAACTCAGAGACAGAGGGTGGCGAGGAGGGAAAGGTCATATAGGTCAGCGATCAGGCTCCCTTTATCTGTGTGTGTGTGTGTGTGTGTGTGTGTGTGTGTGTGTGTGTGTGTGTGTGTGTGTGTGTGTGTGTCTTTTGGTGTGAGCTTGCAGGATTGTATGGATCCTGACACACACACACACACACACACACACACACACACACACACACACACACACACACACACCAACAAACTCCACACCATGGGCAGTCTGGGTCATGCCTGTCCCTTCACAGTCCACTGCGCCATTATTGACGGCTTGAACTGATACCCCAACAATGAGGGTGTGCACGGTTATGTGTTGCGTGCACATGTATGTGTCTCTGCATGTACGTGCACATGCTCTTGTGTGTGTGCTTACGTGAAGGTGTGAGGGTGATGGGATTGGTCAGTACTCTTAAAGATGTCGGGGAGATCCAGACCCCTCTCTTTCATTTCTTTTTTTCTCTATCCTCACACACAGCCTCTGTTGACACACCAACTGCTGGTATTTTGCACACATGCACACGCAGGCACAATAGGAGCCGGGTGGGGAGCCGAGGAATGGGGCCCCTGCGGGAGGGGCCTCCTCCTTGCCCAAATCAATAAATGAGAAGCCATGCAAGTATAACAGAATCATTACTCTCACAGGGCTTAGGAGGGTACAATACACATTGTATGTGTGTGTGTGTGTGTGTGTGTGTGTGTGTGTGTGTGCGAGAGAGAGAAAGTGTGTACATGTGTGTCTGTGTGTGCTTTGACACCTGTTGTCTCCATTCTGCTGGTGTCATTTTTTTCAGTGGACTTTTTTTGATATCATTAGCTCTAAGAGGAGAGGATTGTCGGTGTGCATATTCATTGCTGGTTCTATAGCATCTTCAATGGCATTTCCTCTGAGCTGAATATAACAATGCAACCGCACACTTCTGAGTACCCAGTGTCAAACACGTGCACTACCGTAGGTTCAGTGCGGGGAACAAGAAGCTATCGCTGCCTGAACCTGTGTCTAACAAGACTTTGTATTTTTCTCACTAATCATGATTACTGCCACAATCTTCCCCTCCAGCCCACCTCTTTCTACCCCCTCACACATCAATGACAACCTCCTTTCATCTGCTGGCGTGCAGCCCCACATCCACGATGTATTTACAAGGCCTGAAATGAACAGAGCAATTATTATCAGTCATGTTAATTCTGCAGATAATGATCAAAAGCCGAGTCCTGCTCTTCTTTCTTTCTCCTCTCTCCCTCTCTGCCTGCTCTGGGGAGCTAACAGCGGTGACAAACCTCCCCTTTTATTATTTCATGGCCTGTTTAAAGATTTAGTGAGGCCCACAAACCACTACTTTTAATGACCAATTAACAGGAGCAAAGCTCTCTTCGGAGCACCGCGGCCTCGTTCAGGATTTGCTAGAGTAAACAGTGGTGCAGCTCTAGTTGTGGTGGTGGTGGTGGTGGTGGTGGTGGTAGTGGTAGTGGGGGCGTATGTCTCGTTACCGGCTCACCGTTCAAACTCGCACACATACAAACAGCCACACATGTACACAAACCACACACACACACACACACACACACACACCCTCTGCTCCACTGCTTATTAAAACCTGGAGGAGCAGCAGTGCTTACCAAAACCTTGAGAGAGAGAGTCAGTCAGCAAGAGTCAGAATGAAGAGTCCCGCTCCCACTGGGTATGTGTTTTTTTTTTTTTCTGTTCATTTTTTTTTTTTTTTTTTTAAGGGTTGAAATCTAAAATGATAAAGCTTGCTGCAAAGTCAGCCCTGCTAAATCTGGTACGAGAGCAAGCGAAATGGTGTTGAAGAGAGAGTAAATGAGTAGAGCCTGCATCATTAGCATTGCTCAATAATGTAGCTGGGGGGTAGGACAGCACCACTCAAGGCCACAGGCTTTCTGAGCGGCTAATTTGGACCCGTCTTGTTTATGGGTATAGCAAGCCAGCCCCTCAAGATGACTGTCAAGCTGAGGCTCGCTCCCCAAACTAAACAAACACAAATGAACACACACTCCGTGATGAAATCCACAACATGCATGAGTGATCAAGCATATACCAAAACACATCCATAGATGGTTCACTACTATAACTTCTCAGTGGTTTGAAGTACCAGTGCTGCTACATGGAATCCATCGCTCATGGCGCTAGAGTTGATTTTGCCTAGAAGTGATCTATTTTAGATTTAATAATAAATAGAAATGACGATGTGTATTTTGCGCCATGTATGGAATCTAAAGTAAATAAAATGTTAGAGCTGAAATAGGCAGTCAGTCCTTTAATCCATTTGCCCATCGACAGAGGATCTTCAGCTGTTTTGATGATCAGTTAGTGGTTAAGGTCAAAAATACCCAAATTACCAAACGTAAACACAGTATATGTTGATTTTCTTAGGATTCTGTGATTTTTGTGGTAGTAAACTGAATGTCTGTGGGTGTTTAGACAAAACAAGCCACTTGAATATGTTAACTTCAGCTTTAGGAAGTTGAGATGTGGGTATTTTTACTCTTTACTGACATTTTGTAGACCAAACTTTATTTTGATTGACAAATGGAGAAAAAAAAACTTTCATATGGCTCAATACTGTAAGTGACTGTTAGATGTTTCTTTACTAACTTTTTATTTAAGTACTGAGAAGGTTAATCAGACCATCTTTCATCATGGTTTGTTCAGTGTTATTCACTTTGAATGTATTTTTTTTCTTTTATCAATTTCTTTTATTACATTGCATCTTTTTAAAGGGCTGTGCTATGCCTTCATGAAGGCAGCACGCCTTTTAAGTACTGCACCTGACTCACTATATGAATAATGTTTGACTTTTTTTTTTTTTTTTTTTAACAGAAGCACCAATTCAGAGATACAGTATCAGACTGACGCACCTTCATTTTGCATTTGTCTTCTCCTCTGTTTGCTCTGTTCAGACTAAGTGATGGACCTAATAATGCTTTGCGTCATCGTCCCTATATCCCTTACCTTCTCCCAATTACAAACCAATGTTGTTTTGTGTGTTTATGCAAACCTGTATTTACATTCACTTCACAGTCCCTCCATCAGCACATTGGAGTGTACAGAACACACATGGAGACAGGGTATTGTCTAGCAGGAGAGGTGTAGGAGAGGATCAGACAACCAGGTTAATAAGACAGTGTGTTGATTGTATTTGTTTTCCATTTGTCTCTCATCGTTTGCATTCAAGACGCTCAGCGGTAATTAAGCCACTAAGTGAAACTGAAACAGGCGAGTCATGGGGCGAGCGCCACAGCAGCATTATGAGATGAGAACAACAGACGCAGAATGACAAGAGCTTGGTAGAACAATGCAAAGAAATGGAAATCCCCCCATCAGGAATATCCTATTGTAACAGAAAGACAAAACTAGAAGAGACAAAAAGAAAAGAAGAAAATAATACCACAGTGTCGGATTGGTGCCAAAGTGTTTAGCTTAACATAATGAAAGCATGACATTTGTTGATGCATATGTGTATGAATATTATAAAACGTATAAGATCCAGACAGGTTGAAACCTGCGTGGGAGGTTCGTAGGTGAAAAATAAGGAAGAGAAGAAGGCTCAGAAAAATCTTCATGTAAAATACCTTATGTAATAATGTTCACAATATGGCAGAGAGGACTGGCTGACTGTGAGGTGGTGTGTAATGGCATTGAACGACATAAGATAACTGTTGTTTGAGTGTGTGTCCAAAGCAGCGACCTCATTTAAAATCCCGTCCATCTGCTTTTGGAATTTGAATTGAAACTTTGCTTACGTCATCTTTATTGTCCACAAAGGAAGCTTTGAAATGTGGAATACACATAAACCTCAATGTAAACGATCAAAACATACTTAACACCTCATTAGTGCTGCAACTAATAATCATTTTCTTATGTTGGACCTTTTATGATTCATTGATTAATTGTTTTGTTTGGAAAATATCAGATAAAAAAAGTGAAAAATGCCTTTTACATGCTCTGAGAATTGTCAGATTGCTAGTTTTGTGCATTATTACATTTTTAAATGTATGTAAAACAGAGAAAAATCTGAAAATCCTAACATCTTAGATGCTTATATTTACACAAAAGTGGAGTTTTTGCTTAATGAAGTCACTAATTTTCTGTTTTTCCATTAATTAAAAAAAATGGCATAATGGTTTCAGTCCTGTTATTTGTTAAAACCTAAAACAAACAGTCAAATAAAACACATCATACATGAAATAGTGTACATGATTTCCGTGTCCAACGCAGTATTCCTCTCTCCCTCAACTCACCCCTCTGGAGCTCCAAGAGAAGGACGAAGACCCTCTTTCAGCCTCTCTTGAATTACCCTCCTTGGTCTACCTTCCTTCCCCTTTTCTCCCTCTTACCCAATGAACCCCAGCAACAAATCAATGGCCAGGGATAAACACAAATCCCCCATAGAGGTGACTTATAGAAAACAATTTGAACCTGCGCACCTCGCTTAGGCGGCCCTGCCCAGCCTTTTTACTGTATGGTTCTAACCTCAAACCTCCTCTGTCTGGCAGTCAATTGAAATTAGATTCCCAGGTAGATGGGGGGATGTTGGGGGGATTGGAGTGTCAGGAGCGCCGTTCTTATGCTGTGTGTAAACACAGCAGACGAATGTTAACATTATGCTGCAGCCTTTGAAAGGAAACAGAGGTGTTGTAAGTCAGCGTTGAAAAGGAGATGACTGATGACACTGTCAGGCAACATTTTATTATCAAAGGTAGAAGATATGGATGCTGTGATTGAAGATACTGATTCACTGCAAGATGTTCAGCTAAATTACTGGATAATTAATGAACATGTATGTGTACTGTACACTAGTATGCACAGGAGATGTATGTATATTAGGGTGTCGAGGGAGTTCAGTGTCATTATTGATCTCATTCTGTTTAATTCATCCTCTATTTGAAATGAGCAAAAGAACTCTGCAATATGTAAAAATCCACCGCACACTCTTATTTGACCTCAAACACATCGCGACCTTATGGAACCTAATGACCTACAAAATCACATATGACACACAGGACCTAATGAGAGCAAGTCTGAAGAAGACTCAGAGATGAGGCCTGGGGTTCCTCAGGGAGAGACCTGGGCCTAGGGCTAACACTGGGGAACTCTGGGAGGTGGCGGGGGAGTTAGAGGAGCTCGGGTGAAGAGGCTGTGAGGGAGGAGGAGGCTGGTAAGACCAGGGCCTTGTGCTGAGTGGGCCCTCAGAGGGCTCCATCTCCTATTTGCAGATCTAGTGAGGTGGGGGTGCGTTTGCATTACCTCCTTCTTTATTCTGCTCAGGCCCCCCCTCCACTCTCTCTCTCCCAGTCTCTGCCTCTGTCTCTCTCCCTCTCTGGTCATGCTAATTGCTCCCAAGGTCAGAGCGTCGGCTGTGCTCCCCTGAACGCCCCCCCATCCCGGCCCCGGCTTTGAATGGCATGTTTTGATCAGGCCTAATTTGATTGGTCGACGCTGTCTGGGGTGGATAGGGACAGCGCTTTACAGCCCACTGCTTTTGATGTGTGTGGATGTGTGCATGTGTGTGCGTGTCAGGGTGATGCATGTCAGGTTATGAAGTGTCTGTGGATGAATGCATGAGAGTGTTACACGTCAGCAGGGAAGTGTTTTTTGAGGGGTGTCAGAGTGTGTAAAGGGGAGTGTGTGTAAAGGGTGGTTTATGTCACGGGCGAGGGTGATTTTGTGTACTTGAGTGTCAAGGAGAGTTTAATGTGTTTTGATACAGCATATGGCAAGTGTGTTGGGAAATATGGTCCGACATGCATTGAAATGCTGCTGGTCAAATAGTGAAGCTCCTATTGCTAATATTTGACAAAACTCAATATGTGCAGTGCGTGGTATGAAAATAGGACCATAATATTAGTTTTAAAGTAGAAAATGTACTAAAAATGTGCAGTTCTCTCAACATGGCTTGCATGGTGGGTGAATAGTCCACTCTTAAACCTATAAAGCTGATTATTTTTATTGGTAAATTGATTGATGTATTGTTTTTTTGATCAGTAAATGTATCATTTAGCCTATTCTTCATTTGCAGACTTCTGCATAAATTGTAATAAAGGCTATAAAGCTTATTTACAGTTTGAATAAATGACTTGCACCTGTTATTGTCTGATCGTCCCCTCCTCCCCAGTTGAAGTGGTTTTGTTTTTTGAAAAATCTTTTATTCTGCATTGTCTGTGCAGTATTCTGCATCTCCATTTGTCTATAGTATTCTTTAGATCGTACGTTACAGTGTTTTTATCAAATAATGTATATTTTTAAAATCAGTTTTTGATAGTGTAATTGCCTCAGATGTAGCTTGTGGCTTCAGTAGAAAGATGTCGTTTCAGATTATGAAACGACATCTTTCATTTTAATTGAAGTTGGTGCATGGGAATTTGTACTTTCTCTTGCAATAATCTATTAGATGTCCAAAAATTATGCGCAGTAGAAAATTCTTACATTTGAGGAGCTGAAACAAGCAAATGCAAGAGATTTAGCGGTTTAGTTGATTGTAATGGAAAATGTTCTGCCTATTGACAAATGGATGAGTATTTAAGCACTGAAGTACTGAACACTAAAGGCGTTAAGTGGAAACAGCACAGATCTGAAACATGACAGTAACACAAAAATTGTTTTACTCATATTATAAACCATAATATTTGAAATCTTCACTACAAACCACACTCACAGCATTGCTTATACTTTCTAGTGGCTTTAAAGGAGAAACATATTTAATTTTGGCTTTAACTCATTTCAGCCCTGTTCAAGTCCTGCCAGCAGCATCTGTACGGGTAGGACTGAAGTATTTCCCTCTCTGGAGTTCAGAAACAGCAACATTCCCTGTGTGGGTCTCCCTGTCTGAGCTACAGTCAGATCCCCGGTGAGTGCTAGTGCGCCAGGTACAGTAGGAAGTCTTAGGCAGGCAAACAGGCCATGTGTGTCTGCTATCTGACAGCAGCGCTGATCCGGCCCCTATGAGTGAGATTGATAGGGCCTGTGATCAGGGACGCCGCGCTCCCTCCATCGCCGGCGAGATGGATCACATCACACTGCCGTCTCCTCCGCTTCCAGGATAAATGAACTGAGGGGGAATCTATCACTCCCCAAGAAGGAGAGGGAGAGAGAGATAGAGGGAGGGATACAATACCTTACAGAGATACTGATGAGGACACAGAGGTAGGAAGGGAAGGAAAAAAGTAGAAAGTAAGAGCGGCAAGCTGAAAAATAGACAGGGAGAAGAGTGATAAAGAAGAAGTGAATCGGACATAGGGAGGAAGAGGCTAGTGAAAGAGAAAAGGAGGTATGATGGAGACAGCTGTGGAGGCCTGCTGCTAGGTCAGCCCCCTCCTTTGCCCCAGTCCCCCTCACAGGTTAGGTGTTAGGGTGTGGGCTTTTTTGTGTTCGGCTGTCAGCCAGCTATTTGTCACAGTGAGCGATCTGACGCTCAGCTGAATCAGTCACGCAGAAGCGCTGAGGGTTGTGTGTACTGTATACACGTGTCCTGTGTGTGTGTCTGAACATGAAACTGGGTTTATGTGTATACATACATGAATGTATGTGCGAGGCTGTACAAAGCCAAGAAAAGGAGCGCGTTCTCAACAGGAGGCCGTGCTGAACCCACACTTCATCTCCCACATGGTGGGCAAAGGACTCCGTTTTGGGTGGGACGGGTCTCATCTCTCCAAACTCTTTAAATCACACTTTCCAATGGTCATGATCTTTACTCGGCCCCTAGGCTCCCCCTCCTCTTGCTCATTTGGCCTGGCATAAATTAGACTTTGTCATGGCTGATTGGGAATAGGCACCTTATTGCATTAGGCCATGGCTTATTAAGCAAATGCTCTTAAGACAAGCCTTGCTTAACTGGGTGACAGCTTCTCAATTAGGTCGTCTGTGAAATATGCCCAAAATAATTGCCCCCAAACACGAGTTCATGAATTGGATTAGAACTTCTTCACTTTGACTCTGTTCACAGGTGTCATGAAGCTCAAAGTGATTGTGTGTGTGCACCTTTGATTGCTGAGGCATCGGTAGTTATTTAGACCCTCACTTTGATGTTGTCTGTGTGTGCGTCTGGGTGACGCACTCTCAGTGTGTTTGTACATGTGAGTGTACAGATAACTGACACGTTGTGCTTTCGCCGGATATAACGCTCATCAGATCCCCCCTCTTCTCCTCTCCTAGAAGAATGACAGCTTCAAAAACTGTTCCCCAATGATTATAATTGACTGATTGGTGAGTCCTTAACTTCCTCTGCCTCCTTCAATAATCCCAACATGGCTCTCAAGTGGCTCGAGGCTGTCTTTATGAGTGCCTGCTTGCGTACTTTATGATTGCCTGATGTGAAAATGGCAACGGTGGTACGAGGGGGTAATTTGTCGGAACCCAACAAAGAAATGTTGTAACAATTAATCACGGGGTGAACACCGAAGAACGTGGTAATTATGCTCATTAAGTGGCGAGCACGAGGGCAATTATCTGGCATCAGCTTGGGTTGTCAGAGGCATGTCAGGCCGATATTTTGTAATAACTCACCACTTTTAAAGAGTTATCCCCTCTCATCTAATATGTTCTGATGGGTAAGGATTAGTATGTTAGCAGTTGTATAGCCACAAAAAGGTCACTGATATACTGTTATCAACAAAGTGCCGCCCTGTGTCCTTGAGTTTCTATGAAAATCCAGTAAGCAGCCTGGTATATGGGAGTACTCAGAAATGCACCCTGAAAATGCAAATGAATGTCTTTTGCTTCTCCCACATCTCCATAAGAGACATGCAGAACATGTTAGAAGGGAAACCCAACAAAACGTGGCTGTTTACTTTTCAAGGTAACCTCGTCATACATGTAGGATTTTTCTAAGTTTTGGTCATTTTATTGAATAGATGATCAGTGGATTAACAATCAAACATTGTGAGGAAGTAATGGGATTGCATTGATGTAATTATTGGGAATGCTTGTATTCACAGTACTTACTGTGAATGCATACATAACATGTGAGCATAGGACAAATTCTTGACTTGTGTTAAGGGTGAGGTATGCTTAGAATTAACTAGTTCAGAGAGAATGTCATCTGACCATGTCGAAAGGCTTTAGTGGTTATAGCTGTTCTGAAAGGCCACACTCGAAGGCTGGGGAAAAAGTCTGTTGTCACAAGTCATGTTTCCATTCAAATGTAGTGCAAATGCAACCAAATTTCCATTAAATCGGCAAAAGAAAACGCAAGTAATTGCGCGTTTCCATCTGGTACCGTTATTTGAATGAGTTCGGCACACTGAGATAAGCCGGTAGAATAAGGAGAGGAAGAACGTTTAATTAAAAGAGCGCCTGTCATACCTCGAATGGTAGAAAACCATGAACAAAAAGTTGAGGAAATATGGCATTTGTTTCATAGATTAAAATGTGGGAAACTTTACAGTTCCGACACAGACTGACGTTTTTTTTTTTTATCTGCCGCTATGTTTCATCTCTTCAGTGGAGCAGAAGCTGAAGTGCATGTTAAAGTCACGTTTCATAGAAGTCATGATTTACCCACTAAGCTGATTCTATTGCAGTTTCTTGCATTTTTGCTTTATTGATGTTTCCACTCAATTTTTTTATGTGCAAATTGAAAATGTGCACCTCAAAAAATGCATTTATACAAAGGTATGAGATGTGATGATCATACAAATGGTATTAACAGAGCACTCATTTGGACAGTCTCTCCTCTAAGGCCTTCCTGGTGTTGGCTATTAATGTGTGAAGAATTAAAAATATTCTGATGTCTGAAAGATAAAGCAGGGAAAGGGTTTCTGATGATGTTTGATGGTCTGACAAGCGCTTCATTTGAGCTATACTGACACTTGTAGTATCATACTGTACACATTAGTTATTCAAGGCAACAGTATGGTCCTGAGATAAGTCTTCTTGTAGACAGGACGCCATAAGATACATTTTTATACTCTTCTCAACACATAGAAGATGAATTACCACCACACCTGAGGGGGAAACAGAACACCTCTCTACACCTGTGTGAAACTCCTACCAATGGTTGACTGATGCATATCTACTTCCTGTCTGACTTACAGTGAAAGAGACTTGCAAGCCTCAGTGAATCCTTAAACAAAAGGCTGAAACTTAAATCCTTACTCACAAATCCCAGCCTTGTAGATACAAAACCTGGAAATACCATCGGGCTAATTAAGCTGATTGGCTCTGTCTGTCCTAAAAGAGGGCCAGCCTGCCAATCAAATGCCGATGTTTCTGCTGTAACAAACTCTGGCAACGGCTTTTCTTTCCCACTTGAAGCCGCTGGAAGAATCAACCTGACAGTGGAGCGTGTGATTGGACAGAACTGTGCAGGCTGTAGTTGTCAATCAATCAGTGAAGAGTTGAGTATTTCTTACCCTTTTCACAACACTGCACACTTCTGAAGCTGCCAGCCGTGAAAATAATAGATACTTAGGATAAAGACTCCCAGTATAATTATACAAACCTGGAGAAGACACCCAGTCCTCCACTGCGCTCAGTTCTCTCCTGACGTACTCTCTCCTCTATCTCTGGTTGAAAAAACATCTCCAGGTATCTATGCTCTCGAGGAGGGCAAGGCAAGAGAAAGACAAATAGCGTGGGCTTTTTATCACCAAAGCCCTCCTGGAAACAGACAATAGCCACACAGGTCTTATTTTAGTCACTGCCTTTTGTGGCTGCCAGCCTTCTCCAGCTCCCTCTCTCCCTTTTCCCTTTTATTTTCTTGTGTTTTTCCTTGGGCACAGTTCTCTCACCCTCTCTTCCTCTTTCTTCCCTTCTCTTTCAATTGCAAGCCTATTTGGAGCATGTTTGTTTTCACGCTTTCTCCTCTCGTTCTCAATCTCTCCCTCCCTCTCATTTTCTCTTGCCTTCCCCTCCTCCCTGTTTTCCCTCACTGTGTGTGCGTGGATGTGTGTGTGTGCATGTGTGTGTGCTGTACATCCATCGATGGATGTGAGGCGTGTATAACCTCAGGTAAGCTCAATGAAGCAGCCTGACTAGCCAGAGTGTCTGTGGGAGGCTCTGGCTCATCTCTGCCTGCATCCCTGTAGCCTTAATCTGTGACAGACCATTTCATAATCACAGCCAAGGGGCTTCTCTCTCTCTCTCTCTCTCTCTCTCTCTCTCTCTCTCTCTCTCTCTCTCTCTCTCTCTCTCTCTCTCTCTCTCTCTCTCTCTCTCTCTCTCGCTCCTCCTCCTCCTCCTCCTCCTCCTCCTCCTCTTCCTCTTCTTCTTCCTGTGCTCCTCATCTCCCTCTCTCTCTCTCTCTCTCTCTCTCTCTCTCTCTCTCTCTCTCTCTCTTCCTTCTTCTCTTTTTTCTCTCCCAAAGTGCAATAATTCACAGGCATGCACCCTCCCACAGGCGGATTAGCAGGCGGCGTGCTCGTCCTACATAATCGCAGCACAATGGAGCCCATACGTGCTGCCGCCACAGCCACGCCATAGGGCACAATGCATCTGCGCCGTCCCCTCACACCAAATGACACTGGACAAAATGGACCCCATCTAACATCCACCACCTGCAGGACAGGCAGGCCAGTGAGGGCCCAGTCCTCCTTAGTTGCCCACTGTGGACTAAATGGGAATCAGATGCATCAATGCTAACCTGCACTGGAAAAAAGAGTCAACCCTGTCTTGGAGTGACTTCTTATTTGTCTGTTGAAAGAGGGCCAAAAAGTCTCCTGTCTGAAAGCAATCTCGTAATTAGTATTTTAAAATCTTTTAGTCCTCATAGAGATTTCACAGAGTCTTCATTTAGACTGTGAAGATCAGTTTGTGTATGTATGTGTGTGTGTGGATGAGACAAAGGAAATCCTCATTCTTGCGCCCCTAAAACTAAAACTAAAAACTAAAAAACTAAACTTCTGCAAGTGATAAAAAAGACAAATAGTGCCATCCTTTCTTTGATCCTGATGTCACATATGAAAATTCTGTGAGCACATTCACTGCACAGTGCTCGCCTCTGAATCGTCCTATGAGCCCAGTCGATTACAGTGTGCGACATTAACATATTGTAAAAAAGGAACAAGCATCTTATGATCCATTTTCATTGTCAGAATAATAGCTGAGCAGATTAGCAGCATTGTTGCCATTGGAGAGGCAAAACATCATTATGCTCCTCAATCTGTTTGAGTAATTAAACCATTTGGGAGAATCATCTCATGTGTTTGCTGATTCAGTCAGAAGGAAAAAAAAAAAAAAAACTGCTGTTGAGCGCTGCAGCTATATGTAATGTTACATTTATGTATTAGCTTTAAAGGGCTTAAGTGTGAAGCTGTGCACAACTGCTCTGGTAACGGAATGTCAAATAGGATCCATCGCTCCATTCCAATGAATTTCATATAATACTATAATGAAAGGCGAGGATTTATACCGTATTAGTATCAAGCTCCATCAGATTTAAAGCCATAAATCCATTCTATATCCTCCAAGTTTTTTCTCTAACATTTTCTGGGCGCTTAATTTAATTTTCTCTGAAAGTGCCAGGCGACCGCTGTTCTTTGGTGTCAGGTGAATGAAATAATTTGCACATACTTTGCGCCTAAACTGTGGAAATCCAGGAGGCAATTGCATGCTTTGCTGTATCACACAAACACACCAAATCTCTCTTTTCCTGTTATGCCGTTGTTGAAAAAGAACTATTAGGCTCACTTTCAAAGCATGCAGCTGGAATACCTGTGACTATCCCATTTGATTTATCCAGCTTTACCTAAACCAGATCTACTATGTAACTTCTATAAAACCCACGCTCCATCTTTCCATTCACCTCTTTTCAACACTCTGCAATAGCAATAGATGACATACATTAACGTCTCCCTCAGCAGGATCCAATCAAACAGCTACAGATTTCCTGGAGACTCGGCTTGTATGTAAAACACAGACACATTCAGCCTGGTATAGCTTCGCCTCCTCCTCTTATCCTTTTCTATTTTGCCACCTCAGCACAAGCCCACACTGCGGTAATCCCTCACAAGTCAGGACAAAATGAGTGACACAGGGTGGGTCGCAGCTGGAACACACACGGCCGTGCATAAGATATCTCCTAGATTCTGCCCCTACCTGGGTTTACAGACAGACCCAGAATGTATTAGTGATTTGGCACACCTTACAGCCTGCCGTGCTGGAGTCTTGCGTGGTGTGGGCCTTTTCACACATGCAGGTTTAAACACACAGGACTTCATTAAAAGCATCACGGCAAGATGATACTAACTGTATGTAATCCACATGCATGTTCACCCCCTTCTGTTTTGCAACTCCAAAGAGGCTTGTTAATCCTCACCTGTGTTGAAGTAGATGGTGAAATGCACATGCAGGTGCACACACACACACACACACACACACACACACACACACACACACACACACACACACACACACACACTGTATGACATGCACACACTTTGGATGTGTATGTTTACACAAGCACATTCATCTTTAGACATAAATACATTGTTTTTAATCTGAAAAATAACTTTAAGGACACATGTGCGCGATTAGTTTTTGATCTGCTTCTCTTCTCTGTAAGAAATGTCCCATGAGCATCTCAAGCACAGTAGAGGTATATGTTTGAATGAATGAATGTGCATTAGAGGGTCGGGGTCAACATGGCCACACGAATGAGGGGCTACACGCTTTTGACCACACTGGGGTGGAAAAGATTAGGTCAAACATGCTCATTGTATTAAGAACTTGAGGGAAATGAAAGAAAATAGAAATATACAGTATAACATAGGTATATAGAGGTCGTAGGAATAGTTAATCCTGGAGGTTGGTGGGGCTAAACATTGGTAATGTTATGCTGTTGTTGTCTCACTTTCCCTCTCTCTGCCTCTGTCTCTCTGTCTCTCTCTCTCTCTCTCTCTCTCCCTCTCCCTCCCTCCCTCTCTCCATGTCAGTCCGCTGATTTATGGCTCTGTTTAAGCGAAGGCCACACGTCTCTCCCGACGCTGCTATTTGTTTCAACCCCGCTTCATTTTTCCACTCTTCCCCCTCTGAAGGCAACCAGGAACTAACAAAAATTAACCCTTGGCTCTTATGCACACAGCAAAGTGTGTTTTGTGGCTCTTCCCAGGTTGTACCTGCTTCGGTGGAACTTGACAGGGTTTCATAGTGACTCCACTGTTGTCCTGACAAAGCGCTGAGCAGGCCCAGCCCTCTGCTGTTGTTGTTAGGCGCACGTTGGAGATGTAGAAAAATGACATGCCACATGGATGCCATTAATAATGCTCACAGGCAAGGTTGGAAAAATGGCCGACGTCACAAGGCCCTTTTATCAGCCTAATTTCATAAGAGGATTTCATGTCTGAGCAGGGAAAAGTGGCTATTTTTCCTCTTCTTTTATATTGTAAACAGCCATTACTTGGAGAGGTATACAGGCCTGCTCTGGCAGTAAGTGGATATGAATTTCAAACCGAACCATCCTTTTATATCAGGCCCTCTCACAAACGCTTTGACATAATCGTGACATCAGACAGGCTTACTTTTTTCACTGTACTTGGGTTCAAACTGAGCCATAATTCATTGCATTTTCTTGATGAGACTTTTTTTCCTTCCTATTGGTGACACTGAAAATTAGTTCTTATAGATTTTCCTGGCAAACTAAAGCAATTGTTTGACTAAATCAAAGAGGCAGCTGGAGCCACAATTACATATTGTGAGTGTGATTGTGTTCCCATTGATTCTAAATGTCTAAAGCACTGAGAGGGATGCGTCTGACTTGGCTTTGTGTATTGTGGCTGGGTTTTCTGCTACCATGCAGTATTGTACTATATTTGCACTTCTTCCCTTTTTGCTGTCTGTGCCTTTGTGGCAGGCTGGCATGGAGGAGGCTGTTGTTTACCCTGGTAAGCTGCCCATTGTCTCTGGTGGGAATTCCCTTTGGGAGAGAGCGCCACGGGAACAAGGCTCGGCACAGCGCGAGAAGCTAACTGCAGAGCTGCTAGCGCAGCATTGGCGGGGCTTCTGTGCATCCACTGGGATTTGATGCCAGGGGTAAGATGGCCATCCCCTGGGAGTGGAGGAGATGGCGAAATAGAGACAACAAAAGGGAAAATGGAAAGACCAGCAACAGAAGGGGAAAAGGAGGACAGACAATGGTTAAAAGTAGAAGACAAACGAGAGAGAAATGAGAATTTGGTTGAAAAAACATCCCTCTGAAGTAGTACTAGAGGTATGCAAAACAAACAGAAAAGCTGTGGAAATAAACTAGGAGTTGCTTGAGTGTCTGATAGAGATTGAAGAAGTGAGCTAATGTCAGGATCGGACTTAACCAATCACTGTTTAATACGGAAGAAAACAGTGAAGAGAGAGACATACAGCAGATTTGAAGAGTAGCCAAACCCTTGTCTAAATTATTCTCCTTCAACTGAGCCCATCATTTCTAAGTTTCCTGTAGTATGTGACCTATCCTCCTGCACCTCTGCACAACAGTCAGTGCTGACTTGAGGCCTGGTCTGCCTGGGGCTGGAGTCGAAGGCGTGCCCCAGCTCAGGTGTGCTGGTAGTGGATGCGGGGCACTGACAGGATGGGTTAGTCTCCTGGCTAGATGTGACTTGACAGCAGTGAGGCTCGCAGGGCCCAGTAGGCAGGTTGGGTGCTAAGGGCCTTATAGTGAACCTAAAGCACACGGGACTCAAAGGGGGGAAAAGCACACAGAACACACTGAGTCACACCTCAAGTCGAACAGGATGAACTGATGTTCAATCAGCGTCACTCCCTGTTGCTCTCCTGGGTCATAATGATAACGACTGACAGCTTAGACTGTGCTTAGTTTTAAAATATCAATAAACGTTATCTCTACAAATTGATGTTTGCAAGAAAACATTATCAAAGTAGAATTGTCTACTTATTCTAGTAGAAAACATACATCAGTGGCAATCACAAAATGATATTACCATACACCAGTTTAACTATTTCCTTTTTTTTTTTTTTTTTTTTTTCAGTTTAGCTAAATGAGAATCACTGTTGTTTTTTGAAGATGCAGACTTAATGGCTTCGCTTAGTTTGGGAGCAGTCCACTACTTTGGAAGAGGTTGAAATGCCATTGGTTAAGATAATGGAAGACAGGGATGTAAAGTTCAGTGGAAGAGAGCCTAATGCCTTCTTAAGGTGAACCATTTCAGCACGCATCCGCATTTGTATACGTCTGCGTATTTACCCGCGAAGGGAGGGAGGTGACCTTTCCATGTGGAGATGGTGTCTGCATGGAAACGCCGCTTGCTGCATCCTAATGGCCACCCAGGGCCACATCGCCTCCGCGGCCGTCCTGATATTTGCCTAAACGTGTGGGTGGAGTTTTTTTTTTTTTTTTTTTTTAACCCATCTCAGAAATATTTACAGAGAAATAGTGGTCAGCAGAAATGAGGTAAGCACAGCACGAAGGTGGGAGTGAGGGTCATTGGATACATGTGGTATTAGACATACTGGGAGTGCTTGTTGGCCAAGGTTAATAGGGTGTTAATTGGTGCTATGGTATATTAGTGCACATTAACATGCTGAGTTTTATCAAATGAAATCCAAATGGACAAAAGTGAACTTTCTTTGAAGGTAAAAAAGTATTAGCTTGTGTTTCAAATAACAAAAAAGAAGAATATAAACTGACAAACAGACTCAACAGAGGAAGACTGACATAGTACCATTAGTAAAGCCGCTCTGAGTGAGGGTTAAGGCAGAGGTCTCCCAGTCAACATGGCTTCCTGCCTCCTGCTGCTCTGCGCATCATTAAGAAAATGAACGATTGGAGGACTCTGTGTGTGTGTGTGTGTGTGTGTGTGTGTGTGTGTGTGTGTGTGTGTGTGTGTGTGTGTGTGTGTGTGTGTGTGTGTGTGTGTGTGTGTGTGTGTGTGTGTGTGTGTGTGTGTGTGTGTGTGTGTGTGTGTGTGTGTGTGTGTGTGTGTGTCCACCACTGGGCTGTGGGCAACCTGATTACTCTGCTCTGTCTCCTACTTACCTGCCGGCCCACTGACTTACCTTCAGCATACTAACTCCCTCCAGTTCCCTCCTCCCCTCGTACAGACACACACACAGCCCACACACACACACACACACACACACACACACACAAGGAATCACAAATGCATTAATTTGTCTAGATTTTTCTCTGCAAAACTTCTGAATGTATCACATCTTGACAGATGATTCTAGGCCAGTAAATCTGTTCCTCAGGGTATCTGTGTACCTTTGGAAAAAAAAAATCCAGTTTTTCTCCTCTGTTTTATGTGTGTATACCCAATTGTATACTCGAAGGCAAATGGCACACATACATTTTAAAAGCACATCAACGACTGGGGCAAAAACCCCGAAAGGTGGGAGAAATTACAGGATCAACGATTGATGTCAGGGGAACAAATCTGAGCAAGGGGCTGGAGATTTTTCACTTCTGCTAGGGCGTTTGTGTGAGCTGTCCCCATTAACAAGCAGAGGAGATAATGTTGGTGGGTGGACACAGTGTGTGTGTGTGCGCGTGTGTGTGCGCTGTGTGTCTTGCTGAGCAGACGTCACACTACGCGTGCAGAACCTGACAAAACAAGGGATGGAGGTAATGTTAGGATTTACTAAACATTCAGGCTCTAACTTTATTTTCCCCACTAATATAAAAAGTAAAGGTACTGTTTGGGAAAAAAATACACATAAATGTATACTATATGCATCTGAATGTGTTTTTAAAAAATACAGAATACTGGGTATATATGAACAAAATCACAGCTACTATTTTTGAGAGAAAGAAGGATGAGGTAAGTTTGTAGGTTACTAAAATTGCAAATTAATAAATTAAGAAATTACAGACCTATATATGTATATTCTCTATCCTCTAAATTTAAACCACAGTGGATTACAAATCCGCCTCCTCGTTCTCTGATTACCGTATTGTTCTTCTAAGGAGTACAAAGGAATGGAGTTGTCTTCTTTTTATAAATTCCCACCGTTCTTTATTTTGCAACACAAACAAATTCACACTTTGCTGTTCACACATTAATTATGCAGTTAGAGAAAAAGCTGCAATGGTGGAAAGGAAGAAAGGTGAAAATGAGGAATTCAGTTTGTTGCTCCCTTGTTGAATATTCATATAAAATCAATTTTTGATGCTTTTGGGGCGTTGTTTGTTCCAGGGCGGCGGAGTCTCTTCCTATTTGTGAAGCTGTTAGCTACCAGGAAATGGGTGAATCTGTTTTGGTGAGAGGAGAAAGGTGTCTGTGCTCCGAGGTAGACATATGTGAGGTGTCTGTGGCAGACTGTGGAAGATATTTAAAGTGAGGCTTGATCACCAACCCCACTCCTACCCAACCTGCACCTAAATTTCATTTGATTAAATTTGCTTAATATGTCATTCAGTGGCGGCGCCATGGTGATGTTGATTTGCTCTGACAGTCAATGTAGTGCATGTCTGACGACCACTTTTGTGGTTCTTTCTAGTTACCTGTCATCATTTTTCTTGCAGCTCTGCACAGTTTGTTTCACCTCTCCAAGATGTTTGAGAGCACTTAAAGATAATTATTGCCAAATGATGCTCTAATGAGGGGAACGACTGTCGTTAAGTCTTTGCGTGAGAGCTGGGCCTGCTTGCTGTGACGCCACCTTTTTAGGCTTCATTTTGTTTGCCCGTTTGACAGTGTCAGACTTTCTATAGATGTTGCCTCAATCTGACGCATGCCATAATAATTGGCTGGGCGCAGGAGATGCAAATTGCCGAGGATTTATTAAAATGCACCTTAAAGGGGTTAGAAATGTCTGTTGGCAAGTCAAATTACCATTTCGCCTCTCTTTGAGTCTTTCTTTTTTTTTGTCAACCTCTCTTAAACTTCCTGCGCTCTTGGAAGAGGTCAGACGCAGCCCTTCATTTGTGGAGGAGGATTTTCGTCTCCTGTGGAAAATTGCAAGGCATTTAGAGCTATCGGAGAGGGTCAGGGACCTTTCCTTTAATTTCCCTTTATCTTCTCTACCATGCTGCACGACCCCAAGCACATCACAGCGCTGATGTCTGGCCTGTCTCTATCCATGCTGTTTATTTGTGTACCTGTTTTTTCCTTCTCAATCAAACAGGATGGAATTTTCTTGCCAGAACTTGGCCCATGCCTCCAAGATGTTTGGATCATTTTTCATGCCTCTCTAAGCTGAATGAGCATAACATGTTGTTGTTGAATTCAAATCTCAAGCAGTATTAACTTTAGATCTTTGGAATTATTTTTCAGATTTGACAATGAGATTAATGTCGCCTGTACTTGCTGGAAGAGCCTTCCTGCAGGTAAAGCTTTTGTGTTACAGCCTGAACTTCCTCAAGAATATTAATGACTTTGGTCGATTGTTTCCGTCCAACAAGCTGCTTCCTCGTGGCTGTTTTGTATCTCTGGTGCCTTGAAAAGCCACGGTTGCTACGGGAACAAGCATTGTGTCACTGGTCAGCCATGAGTGACAGTTGTTTCTCATCAGTGACATAACGACACAACAACGAGCACAGACGGATGAGAATGCTCTCCTATAAGCTCTCCAAGAGGACGTTAGCAGAAACATTTCCCCAGTAATCCGTAACCGCGGCTCGCAAGCAGGGGACTGGAACTAATGAAGACAACTATTCAATTATGAGCTCAATTAATGCAAGCGCCTGGAAGCACGGATCACAGCTGAGCCACACAGCTAGCCTTAGATGTTGTGGACCACAACTTCAGGCGAACAACACACAGACTTTGAATTTCTTCCTCGATCCTTTGGCTTAGCACTCATGGCTGTCTTCGCTTTAAAATGGCTTTATGGGCTCATGAGAGGGACGTGAGAGTGTGCCTCACATCTATGCCTTCGTCTGCTGTGTAGGGTCATAAGGACCTGAATTGACTTTGTCTAGATATGGGCCCTCAGTCTCCTCTTAAGTATTGCTTTGTTATTGCTTGCTTCTCCCGAGGTTCATCTCTAGCTGTACTATCTTTGACCAAGCACAACAAAAAGTCCAATTTAGCCTGATTTCCCTTATTCCAGCTTTGATTCTTGCTTTGGCTCATATTGATTTCATACAACTTATGTTCTGTTTCTTCTCTGTCTTGTTTTTGGATAAATCCATGTTGTTTACAGTGTGCGATGACCCGTGGGGTGTTAAGATTATTCTTAACCCTCTTCCTCGCTGCGGTTTTGTGGTGTATTGATAGGTAGCCATGTTTGCTTATAATTAAGTCCCTACCACACCACAGATGGGACTGAGTTCAGGCCTCTTGGTCCAATTAAAACAAGCTTTCCTACTTCAGTACTACTTGCTTTGTTACATATATGAATGAATTATTTTTATAAGGAGGTTTTCAGCGTTCAGGCATTTACACTGGCTGATACATGAGGCCTGCATCCTTATGATGCAATGCAGCTGTGAATTACCACAGAATATTACATCTTAACATAAAGCACCTTGTTGCCCAAAGGGAAATCTTCCTCACTGATTAAAGATTAAAGATGAAAAAAAAAAAACCCCAAAAAACAGAGGCTTTGCAAAAGAAAAAAATCTCTAATTATTTCCCTAGAAATAAAATAAAATGGTAAAGGCCACTAGGGAGTTGTGTCTAATTATTTCATTTATCTGTAAAAGGCCTCGTGAGGATGTTTCCTTCCTTTACTTTAATTTTTCTTTTCTTTTTACACCTTTAGCATTTTTCTCCTGATTACATTATAATGCATCTCGTTCTTTAGTTCATCATTGCAGCTGAGTACAATAATTGCTGTACATTGTCCATTGGATTCGGAGACCTTAATGGTAATTAGTAAAGGTGACTGTGAGTAATTCCAACTAGACCACAGTCCAGCTTGATTTCACCTGGTGTAAATAAGTGCAATGGCCCAATGGCTTATTCAGTCCAAAGCTCTGCCTGGGACTTGTGATATGTCTGTAGAGAGCTCAGTACTGTGTTGTTGTTTCCACTACAGGTACCACAACGTTCTCTCTGCTGTCCAGTGTCTAGAGCATCAACTGATGGCACCAATTCAATATATTTTTTTTATCTTTAATGTTTGCATTATTAATATACACTTTGCTTAAAATCTATATGTGATAACATATAAGAGAAAAAATACACAGTTCAGTCAATATTCTAAATTCAATATATGATTGACTTGTAAAAATAAATAAATAAATAAATAAAAAAAATTTCAGTGTGAAAGTTGATATTCAGTTGTGGAAAAAAAGCAGCTCTACTGCGGCTCTTCTTACGTTGCACCGGCTGCACTGAATGCACTGCATGATGGACAAGAGTCACATAACCAGAGTGTCTGTTAAACAGTATCTGGTTAGAATAATCCCCAAATCAGATGTGAAAATATTCCGGCTCTGCACGCTGTTTTCCCCCGCTGCTTCTCTCATCTCCACCCTCTCTCTCGCTCCTCTCCCAATTCGGCAAATTAAGGGTTTATTTCGACCAAACCAAAGTTGGTTGTGATTGTTGAAACAGTGGAAAGATGAACCAAGAAGGTTTTCATGAGTTTCATTTTGTTTTTGTTGCATTAGAATGAAGTGTGTTTTATGATGATTAAATTACTGTTTCTGTGAATATAGTCTGGTGGGTTTGGTGAGAGCGATATAGAGGCTATTTCTGCTTAATCAAAAAGGGTCTTACTGTTTTAACAAGAAGTTTATCTCTGTAGGGATCCTTCCCATAATGTTGTCAGACACAGAATAACAATCTGAGCCTGTCAGTGGCAAAAACAAACTTTTTTTGGACGTAAATTGATGCTGCGTAAAGGGCTGGAGGGATTACACTGCAGTCTGTTTGTGGCTGCCAGCTGCAGCACTGTTCATTGTCATTTTTGGTCGAATTTGACAGCCCCATTTCATTCTTTGTATCAAACTAAACTATTTCAACTGTATTATCTTAATTGGAAACTTATTAGCCTGGCGGACCACTGCTTGAGTTTATCTGGTGTCAGACTTAGTAATAGAACGCACATTTGAGCTCCAAATGTCGGCTGTAAAACTGACTGCTGTAGTGTTTTCCATGTTTTGGCATGTAATGCGTTGTGAGGTTTGAGATTTTAGCTTACATTTTCAACCATGAAAAAGGGTTTGGTAGTCTATCACAATGAGTTCCACAGTTTCTAACATGCCTCTTCATTGATTTAAAAAAACAAACAAACAAAAAGAAACCCACTTCTTCTTGCGCTCAATCATTTGTGAAACCTAGTCATACTCTTTGCAGATGCTTCTGCAAGTGTGTTATTGAGTTTTTGGTATTCAAGCCAACCAGCACTGATTGTGCCCCTTAAAACAGTCATATTGCACTCTTGGCATTCTGTCGTTTTGCTTTTCTCGTCCTCCTTTAGATAAAATAACACAGCTTGACATAATGACAGTAGGCGTCTGTTGTGGCTGCTGTTGTTAACACATGACGTGTTGCCACTTCTCATTGTGGTTGCACAAAGTGTGCCTATAGATGTATTTAGATGGTCTTTAAGTGGATATTTCTCAGAAGTTTGTTTCTTGTTTTTGACTTATTTTTTCTGATGCAGTGTTTCTTGTCAGTATTGGACAGATACAGATGCTGACTATTGGAGCCTAACTATGACCAAGACTGGTGCTGCACTTCTTTGGGGTGTGTGTGTTAGTGTGTGTTTCTGTGTGTGTTTGGAGCACCCAAAACAAGGTTTCCCTAGTGAGGTGACACAGGCTGCTAAGCCAGTAAACAACGATGACAGTAATCATATGTGTTTGTGGTGCTATGCTTCATCACCTGTCCAGCACCAAGGCTTGTTAAAGGACAAATGACTCTTAATAAAGCATATTCTTTCCCCTCATCTCTCTCTCCTTTCCGTCCCTCCTGTCAGTGTTCCTTCGCTCCCCACAGCCCTGCCCCCACCTGAGGAGGCCAGGTTGCCAGGCCATGGGGCGGTGGGATTGGCCGGCTCCACACTGAGATTGATTACCCCTCTAATCTTAGGACTGCCAGTGTGTCTCCAGGGCGAAAACTCCAGCATGAATCCCCCTTCTGCCCCAACTCCCACCTTTCCTCTGTCTCTGAGCCTCCTCTCTCCCTCTTCCTCCATCCCCTTCATCCCTCTGTCCCTGTGCTGCCAGAGGCACTGAGGGACGACACTAAGTCACAGCTCCAGACAGGGCCACTCGCTCGCAGTGCCTGCCTTGTTCGCCATATGTCACGGCAAATGGGGCTCCCGTGGACTCTGCCATGGACTCACAGGGAAAAAAAAATGACATGGGGAGGTGGATAGGGGATGAGGGTTGCAGGCTGCATGAGTTCGGCTAGAGAGAAGAGCAGAAAAAGCCAGTTCAGCTGAGATTCAAAGATCTTTAAAAATCATAGTGCTGCTGTGGGAGTTGTGCAGATGTAAGAACAACTTAAACCATATATATGTAAAAAGAGACCCATTTCTTTCATATGTTCTTGGGTGTTGATGTGTTTTTTCTCTTTGCTGTCTTCCTTGCTGTGTTCACACATTATTTGTTGAGGGGTGCAGGTGATGACATGACACCCTTCCAGTGTGCATTATCACAGTATCAGGGATATAAGATGCATGACAACTTGTAAAGGTGACAATTGTGCTTGGTGATGGTATGACCTGTCATCCAGATGCTGGTGAAATGAGGTCTCTTGGTGGCACTCCAGCTCTCGCTAGATGTAGAGAGACTTTCACTATGGCTGGGTGGTGACATTACCTTTCAGAATGTCACTTTGGCATTCGTCGTCTCTTGTAAAGCCTGATTTATTTAGGACGAGAGTGGGAACAGAGTGGAAACACACTGACAGAAAAATCAGCACTGTCGAGACTCCTAGGAGGAGCAGAACAAAGTGGAAATAATATCCGAATCTACCTTTTAATGTGTTACTTCTGTCTGAATAACATCACGACAATGAGTTTGAGTTAATGTCACGCTTTCTGCTTTTTTAAGAGAGTTGCTTGGGTGACGGAAGACATTGCAAGTGCACATCTAATTTTTTCAGGCCTAGTGACTAAAATTAGTTCTTTTGGCTCATTGTGTTATTGCCAGCCCAAAATTCTTTGTCAGTCTTTTGCTATCAAACCTTGACTCCACAGCACGTATAGGACAAAGGCAAACACAAACATGTACCCTAGTGTCTGATGGGTTTGGTGGCAACCAGTCCCATGATTCATGGCTGTAGTAAAAATGGAAGGTGGGGGCTGGGATATGGTATGCTTTAGATGAGGAGATGGTGTTGCTGTGTTTTGCTGTTTACATGCGTCTGCATGTATTTACCCCCAAGGGTCAAATTCAGCATGCACAACCTTGCAGTGCTCTGTGTTTAATAAAATTAGATTTTAAGCAAAGGAGCTCAGTCTTCCGTGTTCAATTATACTTATACATCCTCATTTCAACTTCAAATTTTGTTCCAAATATGGTTATAATAATAGTGAGTGTGGATAATAATGGAAAAGTAATATGATTTTGATAGTAAAACGTGATGTTTTGAACAACACATATTTTCATGGTGAAACTTTATGTTTACTAATGCACCTGCACCACAGCTTTAACACACAGGATGAGTAATGCTTTAAAGATGAGTTCATTTCGTACATATGAGTGCGTCCCCAAAAGCGCATGGAAAAGGCTGGACAACCATCAGAAGGCTCTTTGAAGTGCTCTTTCAGGCCACCATGGATTGCCCACACACACGTACTCACAAACACACACTTGAGAAAGTCTTTGAGGGCACTGTTTTCTAATTCACCTCTGCACCTGTTTATACCTTCTCCCCATTCTTCCTTTTTTCCATGTCTGAGTGGGTCCGAGTCATAGAGGAAAAAAAAGGAAAGAAAAACAGCGTGGGTGAATCTGAGCAGAGAAACATCCTCTGGGTCTTTTTCCTTTTTTAAAAGAACTCCTCCAGATCTCATGTTTAATTTATGAAGGAGGGCTCAGGCGTGATACATCCTGGCATGACAGGCAGAGTCCATCTTTGTCTGGGAAACATGGATCGGACCGGACCAGGGGTGATATGCCAGTCCCCATCAGGGCCCCGGGGTGCCACAGACTGGTCAACAGCTGGGAGCGAAACCAACCCTTTCATTGGAACCGGAGCGTGGTTAATTAAACAAGTTCCCCTCGGTCAGAAAGCAGCTGGAGTCGGTTTTCTCCATGTGCCAGTCAGTGCCAGGCTGGCTGGAAGGCACACTCCACCACACAAAGGAAGAGGAGATGAGACAGTGCTCTTCAACGTAGGAATGTACAGAACACAAGGAACACATGAGAGGATGTTACTGTTTGGGAGTATTTAGATTTATAGATTCTGAGTCTAAGGACAGGAGTGGGATGCGCTTGCTTTGGCTCACCCACATCCTACTGTAAGCATCAATCCACAACCCACACCCTTAAACCCAACTCCACAGCTTTATGTGCAAGCACATGATGAACAAATTGAATTTGTTTTAGGCTCTCCAGATATGCATACTTACAGTACAGACAAACATACCAACACGTACACACAGGCGCAAACACAACCACAAACAAACTCAAACGAGTGAAATCTTGTCAAGCTGAGCACCGAGTAAAGATTAGGCATCCTTGTCCGCCTTCACAGCCTGAGACGTCGTGGTCAAACCTGGGGCGATTTCAGAAAGAAAGATAGAGTGGCAGTTGATAGTCGACGGAGGATGCGAGAGAAACAAGACGTATGCGGAGTGCTAAATCGGTGGTAGGGTTGCAAACTGGGGGAGGGCGAGAAAGAGAGCAAGAGAGGGAGACGGGGGGGAGGCTGGGTACAAAATAGCCAATTTCATAGTACACATGTGGATTAAGTTCCCTCCTTTGAAAACACTCCGGAATGCCCATGTACCAATTACGCCCCGGTGGTACAGGCGGGAGCTATGGGGCCATGTTTTTGGATGTTCTTGCGCCTGTGTGTGCTCGGGCTTGCCAGATTGTCTGCGGGCAGCGTTTGTGCCTGCTTTGATTCAGTGCCAGTGAGGCCTCGTAGGCTCTTGGCACCCCGACACCTCCCCATCAATACGCTGGCACCGTGTGGTAGGGGGTATCAAAAATGACCCAATTAGAGGATGGCAATGTGTTCTGACAGGCACTACCTGGTGGGGTGTGTTTAAAACTGCCATCTCTCTCTCTTTCTTCGGTATACCTCTTCTCTCTCTTCCTGCTTCTCTCTGGCTTTTCCCCTGCGTTTTCTGCCCTGTGTGCTTCTCACAGTGGTTGACAATGGTAGAGATGTGACTGGGTCTGCCTGCCTTGACACCCTCTCTTTGTACGTTTCTTTCAGCTCTTTGCTATAAACATCCCAGCACTTTGCAAGTGTACAGATACGAGGGGATTGGTTTTGACTAAGAACACTGTGATTAGAGTGCTCAGTGACAGAAACATTATCCACAGAGCTGGCTTGTCAGTGTTCATTGCCATGACGGACAAGTCTCTGGATCTCCCATTTTCTCTTTCTACGTCTCTGTTTTTCTCTGCCGTTCTCCATCCCCCCTCGATATTCTTGATGTGTCTGTCTTTTCTATGCATAGTTGGAGTTCAGTTGTCTGCGTGTGTCAGCGTGAGTCTGTTTGCAGCATGTCTGCAGCTACAGTCTAAAGGTGTCCTTAAAAATAAAAATAATGCTTTACGTGCTGTTAAAGTAGGACTTACAAGGAATTCATTTCAACCCGGAGATTTTATTTAATAGCTTTTTATTTTTTCGATATTTCTTTTGGCCATGAGTTTGTTTCTTCAGCAACTCAAATTTGATTGAAATGCACTTAAATGTAATAACTTACTTTTGTACTTTATCATAGGTTAGCCCAGGTTTAGACATAACAAGATCATGATAGCAAAATTTATCGCACAAGCCAATCACCTGTGTTGCTCTCGCTTCTTCTATTCTTATTTGACAGTCATCTCTGTGCATACTTTTGCTCTTCACTTATTTACCTCACCTCTGTTAGCATTAGCATTGCAGTTAACTGTCAAAGAATGAAGGGGAAGCAAGATGGTAGATGGTCTCAGATGGTAGAACCACTCTGACAAACACATTTTCAGTTCTCGTCTTTAAGACATTAGGTTTATAATGATATCTCCATAAATGGCCTTAGATGAAAAATGTATAAAGCAGTGTTTTCTCTTTTGTTATCTCTCCATAAGTGCCTCACCCCGTCCCATGCACGATCGAGGGTTGCATTTGCATATTTAAGATGAGTTATAATTTGACTTGATTGACTGGTACCACTTACTGCACCAGTATCATGAAACTGCAGCAGAGGCTGCATTCCCATGGCCTTCAATTAACACCAAGCAAACATGCAATCTTATGCCACGCCTTTCAGCTCCCACTAATGTTTGGACGCACCATGATGCAACAGGCAATCTGTGTTATAAAAGTTGTATGGAATTTACTCTCAACAGGGATTTGTAGCAGAATTTGCTAAATGTTTAATGTAGCGACAGGAGGGTGAGGAACTTGGTTCTGTCAGACCTTCAGTTCACTTCAGCAAAGACTGAAAGTCTATTTATACATTTGAGATCAGTGGGGGAGTGTTTGAAACTTAAATGGATAGACAATTTTGGAGATGATTATCTGAAATTATTAATTTTTACATTTACAGGTTTTACAGGGCAGTCTTTTGATTCATGTCCTTATTAAGTATGGTACAAACTGCCAAGTGGCTTTTCTGCTCATTTTTATTAGTTCTACTAAAACTGTGTATTGAATTACTTTTGGTTCCTTCTCATTAGATTTAATGCCTCAGTTGCTCCATCTGAGAGCCGACTGTGAAGGTTTGGCATCTGATACCCTCTGGCATTATACTGGTCATGAGCTGAGCCCTCACAGGTCTCGACTGGCATGTTAGAGCAAGCTGCCAGCCGAGATGGGCAGTTGGCGCCAGGTCCATTACCAGCTGGTGAGGTTCTGTGCCATTCTCAGTGCCATCAGGTTCATCTGTCAAAACTACAACTCCTCCTCCGATGTGTATTTAATGGAAGCGTCACTCTGCTGCTTTGAGTAAAAATAAATCAGCCATAGAAACCTTGATTTAAAACCAGTAGGTGGAGAGAAGCATTGTTCTGCAGCAAAATAAAATCAAATGCCAGAGTTAGAAAGGTTCTTTTAAAGGAATATTTGTATACTATGTGTGGCACACATTTTGTGGGTTACCTGAGAATTTACATGTGAAAATACATTTACTGTCACTTAAGTAACAGATGATATATTACTGTATATATAGAGCCCTGGTCACTATGAAACCTTGCTGCCACTGTGTCTACTATACATCTTCTCCACTTATTTTTCGACCTTCTCCAGTTTCTCTCTGAGCTATTAACCTTTTGTGTAATATACTTGCTCGTGTACTGTGTAGTTTGCGTGCGTGTGTGCTTGTATGTCTGCTTCCTCTGCTGATTGATTGGATGTGCAGGTTAAATGATCAAAAAAGCTTTTACAATTATAGGACAACTCCTTCTCTTAAGGCATCTGTTAAGTTGTTTGTTGCCAGGAGAAACGGGCACTTCATCATGTTACCGTAAATGATTTCCCTGCTCCCTCACCCCGAGCTGCCTTTTCCTCCTTTCATTTTATAGACGGGATATTTTTGCAGGAGACCTCCCATTTTTTAGTGGAAAAAGCAAGGGAAAGCTAAAAAGGATGTAGTGCTGTTTGAGGACAATATCTTATCTACGAGTAACGGTGCCTTGGCTAATTTGTACGACTTGCCATATCCTGCTTCAGCGCAACAGCTGAGTGCTTTCGGAGAAAGACTGATTTGACTTTGGCCATTATCTTTTGATAGATAAGAGGTCTGCAGGTGCTTTTCTCATCCCTCAGGGTGTGGTTTTGAAGATGGAAGACATGTTTTTAGCCATTGACATTGATGCAATACATCCCAGAAGCAAGAGTACTAATGTCTGTGTGGAGTCCACTCAATCCCAGTGCCTAGTGTCCTCTCCTTGCCCAGGCCACTGCCTGCGGAGCCCTATAACCAAGGACTGTGCCCACCAAACCATGAGTCATTAAGGCCTGTGTTTAGACAGGGCTAGGGGGTCATTGTGGTGGACGGTAATGTATAGTCTCAGGTTGGATTCACAAATCAGAGGCAGTCCCCTCCAAACACCTTTTTTCTTGGAGGAAACAAAGAAGCGCAAGAAACGAGAAGTAAAGAGCTAGATCATTCTGTTTCAAAAGTCCAGAAAGTGATTTTGGGTACATTTCAGAACTCATTTAGGCGAAAATTATGTGTTGATTATTCAAAAATAACTTTAAATACAGGCAAAATGTTTTGGTAAAATTAGCATATTACTCCAATTGGAAGCAAAAAAGACTAAAGCTGGTATTTATCTTGCATAAGCAGAGTGATTTCTGTAGGTAAGTTTTGAATGGCAAGAGTTCACAAGTATTGGGGGGAAAAAAATCACACTTTGCAATTAATTAAAGTAAATCCTTTCAGTTTAGTTTTTTTTTTACCATATTTAAAAGCCTGAAACTTGACCATTAACCTCCAAATGGATGTGAAACACCACTAGTGTTCCCCTTCCCCTTTCTAAAAACAATGTGCCACAAAAAGGCCTGTAAAATGAAATGATGAGTTTTAAATGTCTTTTTCTCAGGCAAACTCAATTAGCAACATGTTTTTTTTCTCCCCTTTTGCAAAGAGCCCTACATTAGCACCAAGGCTAGTTATTATTTTCAGCGCGGACATCTTTACAAATCATTTCTCTTTGCCTTTTCCACCGCTGCCTCCTGTGTGCCACTATGTTCCAAAGTGGGCTCCAATTATGAAAGCATTAAAAATGCTGGTGAAGGATTTAGGTACATTACACCACTCAATGACATTCTACTCGCCATTATGCTATTAGCAGAGTGCTATGTGTAAAAAGGGCCTTTAATTGAGAATGTGTTGTAGAAAATACATTTAAAACAGCCACTGTTACCCTCTCCTCCCTCCTGCACCGGCAGCTGTGCTCACTGTGAAAAGCTTCTCATCGCGGCCAATTTGGCTAAAATCCCTCACTCATGACAGGTCTTTTAGGGCAAAACCTACACATATTCAAGTATATGCACACACATTCAGGTACACGAGGGCATATTTTTTATTTTTTATTTTTGTCTACTCCCAATCTCCTCACGAATGCCCTTTTATAAAAGGCTGAAAAAAGTTGAGAGAGAATTGAAATGGTAAGCCCCAAATCCATTACATGTATGTTAGGGCTGCAAGTTACCGTGACTTTCATTACTGGTTAATCTGCAGATTATTTTCTTGATTAAATAATTAATCTTTTGGTCTATAAAATGACAATAGAACTCATAAAATGCTCATCCCAGTTACCCAGCACTGAAGGTTACGTCTTCAAATTGCTTATTTCCAAAGTCAGAGGTATTCAATTTACTATCCCAGAAGATGAGGAAAAGTAGCAAAATTGGAGAAGCTGGAACTAGTGATTTTTTTTGGCTTTTTTGATAAAAAATGAGTTGTCAATTGTCAACATAGTTTCTTATACGTGCATGTATAAGGACATGTGTATGTACATGTGTATCTGTGACTCAGGGAAACAGTGTTACAGCCTTGCATTTCCGTGTTCAATTCATTGGTTTGTAAAGGTTTTAGAAATGCAAGTGAAATGCTCTTGTCAACCCACGTAGCAGTGCACAGTCTGTCATTGAGGTCACGATATTGAAATCTCCATCATTTGAAAAATAGATTTTTTTAATTGAAGGGAAATGTGCTGTATCTGTCCCCACAGATTTGAACAGTGTGGCGTGTTTCTTTAAAAAAAAAAAGTCCATCTTCCTCTAATATGGCAGAGTAACAGATGGAGTTTGGTTTCTGTCCTGTGCTGCAACCACACACCCTATGTGTCATCTGTCATTACATTCAGGTCATTGTTTGGAGCTCAGTGCCAGCGTGACTGAGTTGGCCATGGCTTGACAACTGTCTCTGTTTCACACGGACCGGGAGAGAATATGCAGACACCCTCAGCACTCACAGGGCAGAATCTGTCTGCCATTGTGTGGCCTAGGACGAAGACATTGTCCAGAAATATTGAAAAGAATAGATCACAATATATCTCTTCTTCTATATTTGGTTTCCATGTGCTAAACCAACCAAAGTGTGGATGCCATTATACTGTGAAGAATCTGTTGTATGTTGCCCCCTGTCATGCACGTTTTTCTGCATGTTATCTATGATGTTTACTCTGTTACCTTGCAAACAGAATTTCCTTCAGGATCGCAGATGGTATAGTGCCATGTTCTATTGCATTAGAAACCAGTTTTATTGTCTGCACTTGCGGAGTATTTGTCTTTTCGCTTACCTGGGACACAAACCCACCATTAGTGCATGACAAATAATCCAAGTCGAACCAAGTAAACAGTGAAAGCATGCATACAACATACATAACTGGATCATCTTTCTAAAGGAATAGCAGAGTTTCGTGTTGTAATGATGACTGAAGTGTCAAGATGCACGTAATAGATGGTTACATATTGTAACTCTGGTTCTATGATCATTAATAGAACAGCAGGATGACTAATTAGAGGGGTCTCTGACTTTGATCATAGAACTAGAATTACAATGTGTAACTGCTCTGTAACAGTCTATTTGGAGAAAATATTACCCTGCCTGTTTCTAGCAGGTTATTTCTTATTCCACTGTTTTAATTCTGCTCTACTTAACCTCTGGTTTATACATACAGACTTGCCCCATCCCACTTCTCTCTGTTTTCTCTCTCCTTGCTGCTTTTTGACTTTTTCACATCAGTAGTATTTTTTATAATTTCGCCCAAACAAACCAAGACTCATGTTTTGGACTTTTTCCACCCATGATTTGTTACTAGTCTAGTGAACAGTTGAAACTAATGTGCTACCAAATGACATCGACACCAACCAGGTGCACTTTTGCAAGCTTTTGCAAAAAATATGGCCTATGTAAGATGGCCTGCGTCAAACAGGAGAGGTCGCACCACAATCAGTGTATTTACTGGAGGGTAAACCAGAGAACCCCCCCCCCCCCCTGTTTCTCTGCAGAGCATTTTGCGATTTGTCAGTAAGATAGACAGGAGGGGTAGAGCAAGGGTGGATTGTCATCTGGTTAATCGATCACAGATGGCATCGTTCTCTCGGACGGATAAACGAATAAAAATAAAACATGCTTAAAGTGGTCGCCAATTGCCGTAAAGTCTATGTGTGGGAAGCACTGACCATGTTTTGTGATCCAAGCCTATCTTGCTGACTTGTGCAGTTGCTACCACCCCTGGAGATAGACTATTTTGACATATCTAGATAGAGAACCGCAGTGTACACTGGGGGTTTTTGAACTTCCTCTCACTGCCAAACCTGATAGTACTCTACAAGGAGTGGTGTGTAGCCATCTGGTAAGCCTCAGCTACATAGTCTCCTATGACTCTTTAGTACTTCAGTCCAGTGGCCAATCAACACAAAGATGGCCTTCATTGCCGAGCTTCTGAAAACTGCCTACTAACTCCCTTTGTTGTTTTTACATTTTTATTGTGTCCACTGTAAAAACAAAAGGATGACTGTGAAGCTGAAATCTGCTTATATATGAAATAAGTAGCAGGACATTCTTAACTCTTCCTTTGCAATAGTTCTAGTGAGTATTTGGTAGCTTATTTAGCAGTGCTGCTACAGTGACTTCTACAGAGCTGCTAAAGTCAGAAAAAAGCAAACAAGCAGTGCTGCCTTTGAAGCAGTAGTTCTAATGCAGGGGCTCAGGAAAATCACTGCCATGCGTGCCATCACAGCAGAGCTCCATTTGAGGAGGAGCTGGAAAAAGGCCTACTGTTTGTGATAAGCACACTGTGGAAGTCTTGGACGGCGGCAACAACATGCTCTGCGCTGAAGAATGTAATCTGCAGATAGGGATTGACTCGGGAGTGAGGTGGGACAGAAACAGAAACTTACTGTCTTCTGACATTATGTTTTCATCTGCAGGCATTGAAGAAAAACGGGTAGACATAGAATCCTGATGCTGGTTTGATTCCTCCTACAGTAAAATTTCCACGACTATGAGCTTTATACTCATCGTAGGTCTGTAAGCTTGTATGTTTAGGTTGTATCTATAAATTTTGTGTCCAAAATTTGTACAATCCTGATTCCTAAAAAGTTAGGAATTGCTGTGTATAACATAAAACAAGAAAGCAATCATTTGAAAACAAGCTGTTTACTGACGCTTTTACGGAGTGTTCCTGAACCTATGTAGTAATATCCTTTATCCGATCATGTGTTCACAAAGTGGTGAGCCTTGCTCCATCCTCACTTGTGAACGACTGAGCCTTTCCAGGATGCCCCTCTCATGCCCAATCATGATACTCTCACCTGTTACCAATGAACCTGTTTACCTGTGGAATGTTCCAAACAGCTGTTTTTGGAGCATTCCACATCTTTCTGAGTCTGTAGCTGCTCCTGTCCCAACTTCTTTGAAATGTCTTTGCTGCATCAAATTCAGAATAAGCAGATATTTACAAAAATCAATGAAGTTAATCAGGTAAAACATTAAATGTATTGTCTTTGTACTGTTTACAGTTGAATTGAGTATATGCCAAGAAGAATCAGCAAATTATCACACTCTATTTTATTGTTTTCCACAGTGTCCCAGCTTTTTTGGAATCAGGGTTGTACATTTACTGCAGATCTTTACTTGCAAATCTGAAGTCTGAACATGTAGGTTTCTACGTGCAAATTCTGTTTTGCACAGAAATCTAAAAAGAATAGAATGAATCTATCTAAAAAAAAAGTAACAAGTATAATCAATCATTTATAATCATCATCCAATTTGCAATGTTATATCAAGCTGTATAAATGCAATCTAGCACTAATTCTATACTATTCTACACTATTCTATATAAACTATATCACCACACCAAATTTTTCTTGATCCCGACACAGATAGTCTTCTCTCTTACAGTATGTTGATCTGGCTGATTGCTAGCATGCTAAAAGACCTTCATTTATCCTTCTCTCCAGCTCTCCGATCCTCTTGTGCGTAGCCAGAGCTCCTGCAGTGGTTGATGGGACAGGTTGTTATTAATGCCTTTAGAGTTTAGACTTTTCAGATGTATCTCTCTGGCCTTGCTCTTGCGCTGCAGGGTCATGGCTACCATACAGACTGCTGATTGTATATGTATGCATAAATCTAACAATAAGCTGGCCTGATGGCGTGTGCTGTTGCTCACACATGTGCTCTTAAAATGTGTTTGTGCGCCCGTGTGAGAGAGATAGTGAAACTGCTTGTGCAGGCGTGTAATGCTGTTTGTGGCTGTGTTTAAGTGACTAGTTGCAGTAGATATGTGTGCATAGTTAAATATCAACCTCTTTGAGTGGATGATCACCCCTCATCCTCCATAGGTGCATTACTGCATTCATATCCCCCAAGTGGCAAGTGTAACTCATATGCATTATTTTACTATACCACTAACATTGGCTGGCTGAGTGGCACGCTTCAAATCCATGTTTTACATTCAGATGAATAAAATAAATCCTTTGAAATCCATTTATTAATAAGAACTATTGACCAGCAGTATTGACTGACGCTCAAGGGCCCGTATCCAATAAAATCTGTTAACCTTGTGCCTGCGAGGAAATATGAAGTTAAATTTATTAAAAAAAAACAAAACAAAAAAACCCCAACACATGATCATGTGATTTATTTATTTATTTTTTTACATGTAATCAGTAAATCAGAAATGTTCGATTTTTATTTTAGCATCATACTCAAACAGTGCAGTTTAACATCACCAAGCTAAAGCAGTCTTTCTAAAGATGAAACTTGTGTGTAGCAGCTGTAGCCGTCTTACTTTTATTATCATTCTAATTATTTTTGATTCCTTGTACCCCAAGCCAGCTAGAATGGTGACAAAACTGTCTGTTCCCTCTCATGATTCTTCACACCTTCCCACACTCATGCTTCCACCAGTGGCTACAACCACATTTTCTTTGTGTGTGTATGTGTGTGTGTATGTGAACGTGTGCGCCTTTCACTGCTGGTTAGGGGGCTAACACCTCTTTCAGGTTAAGCCTTTTTTTTTTCCACCTCAAAAAAAGAGAGCGAATAGCAACATTTTGTGTTCCCTCCTCCCTCCTTCCTTTCCTTGCCCCACTCATCTGTCAATGAAAGACACAGTTTTGCCACAAGGCATTGTGTGTTTAGTGGTGGTGCCAGCAACTGCCATTTCGGTGCAGGGAGGCAAGGGGATCCACCCCCTTTGAACTGCTGCCAAGCCAGCCAGCTTGCACCTTCTTTAATAACTTCCCCCGAAGGCACTTCCTTCTTTTTCTCTCCCTCTCCCTCCTCTTTCTCTTCTTTTTTTTCCTTTTCTCTCATTCACTCCCACCCTCCTGCCTCTTCTATTTTTTTAAATGACTGCAGTTTTCACGGGTAAAGCTGTGATGCTGATAAGAAAGGTAAGGCTGCTTCTAACTGGCAGCCTGACATCAAATCTCTGTGGAAAACACACGCAAGTGAGTAGACAGTGAAGAGCATGCGTGGACTCACAGACAGAGGCTTATAGAGTCTGTTTTGCTTAGAATAAGATTTTGTAGATTGTATTAAGAATCCACTTAACATTGACATGTTAAGTGGATTTTTGTCATTAATCTTTTGTTAATTTATCAAAATATTCAATACGGGTCTATTAAGTTGCAAACATCTATTCCAATATGCCATGCTTCATCCCCAAAACATTTTCATTTCTGTCGCTTTATAATCAGGCTGGTACATATTGTACATGTGGCTCTGTGCAGGATTTTTATATACAATCCATGCACTGGACATTGACTTCACAAAAGGAAATGTATTACAGTAAACACAGAAGACAGCATAACAGCCATCTCTTCAAAATATCTTATGTATAAATCAAGCCACAGGCACATACAAACTCACAAAATATTATATATCACATAGGTCAAAATATTTGAAATACAAAATACAATATTTTATGCAGGATGCACAGAAACATTTGAGAAAAAAAAGAAATATAATAAAAGTAGATTGGAGTAGAGGACTTTTAGCACACTGTTCTACTTTTCAAAAAATACATTTTTAAATGTTTAAGTTACTGTTTTAACAGATAGGAGTACAAATGAGTACAGATTTATGTGCTTGTTGACTCTCATATCAGTAATATTACTACTTATCTGCACGTAAGAGTACTGATAGGGTTATTAGTGAATAAAAACACCCTCTGATCTGACTGTATTTATTTACTAGAAGCCAAGGAGACAAAACATCCTGGAAATATTCAAGTCTTCTGAAGTAAGAACGTAAAAGCTATAGCTAAGCTAAGCTAGAAAGGAGAAAGTTCAGGGACATGAAATCAAGCTAAAGCTTTGGTTATCATCACTTCTGCGTAAATGCATTTCATTCATGTTGTCTTATGACAGTACATTATATTATAATCTTCAGGGCCAGACAGAGAGTAGTTTTCGAATAAGGTTAAATGTTCATCACGACAATTCAGTAATGTAATACAAAAGTAAGACAGATACCATGTTAGGGAGAGAAAAGCCGAACTCCAAAGATGGCATCCTCATTTTTGCCCCTCCTGACCGTGGTTCTTGTTCATTCCTCTCAGCCTCTGTGGGCCTCTCAGGACGGGGTTAACTCACACCATAAAGGCATTCTGTGAACTCCCAACCTGTCAGTTCCACTGTACAACACCATGGCCCCGGGACAGACAAGCTGGAGTGGAGAGGTAAAGAGAAAAAAGGCAGAGAGACCTGGCTAAAAGCACAGAAGGCAATAGGTGTCATATTAAGGGTGTGTAATACACTATGTCACCTCAATGGCGTATGGCCCATTAAGGCTATAACCTCATACACCATGGCGTTTATTTTGTCACTAGGGATTATTTGGAACAAACGGGCTTGCTGGGGAGTGTGTGGTTGTTTGTGCATGCTTGTATTCTGTTTGTGAGTGTTGCAGAATGTATTGTTTGTGTACAGTGTGTGTATTTGTGCTTGTGCATGTGTGTACCTTGATGCATATTACCTTTAGAATATCTGTCTCTTTAAATCCATGGCCACCTTATTTTTACGTGTGCATATGGTGCATACTTTGCACGGTGTGTGAGTGGCGGTGTATAAAAGGATGGTGGGTTGGGGGGGGGGGGGGGGGGGGGGGGGGGGGGGGGCTGAAAATGAGAATGTAAATACAAGCGTGAGCTCACCCAGCAAGGCCCACCCAACCACTACCATCACCTCCTCGTCGTCCTCCTCCTCCTTTTCCTCCTGTGTGAGGGTGAGCCAGCTAGGGGGTGACCTTGCCCAGTGTAATTAAAGTGAAACACCTTGACTTGTCACCATTGCCTGAGACAGCTTAAATCTCCCTAATGTAAATGGAGGCTGCCGCTGACGTGCTGCTAGGCATGGCCGCGGAGAAGATACAAGCGCTGGTGATCCATCTCTGTACCAGTGTGCGTGCGCGCGCACACACACGCACACACACACACACACACACACACACACACACACACACACACACGCACACACACTCAACACACTCCTTCTCTGTCTCCCTCTTTTGCTTTTTCTCACCCTCTCTCTCTTTTTCTGACATACGCACACACAAATGTATACAATCTTTCTTTCTCTCCTTCTCTCTGTCTTTCATAAATACCCTCCTTCCTCTCTCCTCACACCCATCCTTGGCACTCTGCAACCCCCACCTCCTCTTGCTGTCCACTGCCTGTATTTATTTTACACCCCAGACAGCTCAATGCTTAACTTTACAGTAGCAGCAGCAGCAGCAGCAGCAGCAGCAGCAGCAGCAGCAGCAATGCCTCATGGGATAGCTCAGTGTTGTAGTGGAAGGAGGAGCAAACATTAGGAGGCTAGTCAAATTATCAGTCATATCAACAAGAATATAACATAAATCATTTTCATTGTCAGCATTACGATGTATAAGAGGAACATGTACAGTGAGTTTAGAAGTATATTGAAATGCTGCTTGTTGGTGCTTATATGTGTTTCAGGACATTTTTTGGAGACTTCCCACACTGCTCTGCAGCTTGTCTGTCTTTGTATTTAGTGGCACCAGATCAGGTTGATTGATTGATCCTGTTTGCCCACTGAGCCCACACACAGAGCTCATAACTGCAGCCCACTCTCTTTGGGAGTAGGGGTGGATAGGGGTACAGAGATGGCAATTAGCAGGGAAATTCTGTTGACTTTGCCCTTCAATTAAAGCTCTGTAATACAAAAGTCTTGTTGACCCTTCTGTCCTGCCCTCCATTAGAAGTCATGGCAACACATTGCTGAGAGACAGCCTACTAAATTCCAGGCTCATTTGCAGTTTGGGGAACCGGGGACTGCCTGAAACAACAACAGAAGCAGAACCAGGGGTTCCTGCCAAAAAATCGCCCTGTCTGAATGCCACAGTGGCATGTGAAAGAATGCTATGTGCCCTCTGTGCCAACTTTACCAGTTGCTGGAGCCCTCTGCCAGGTCCCCCCGCCCCCTGTGCCCTGCCCAGGCAGTGGGCACCGTGACAGGAGCCAGACGCCCATCATGTGTCTGCACCAGGCAGCGTGCCCTCTTGCCCTGATCCCTGGGGCAGTGCGGGTACTGTCCTGCACTCTGCCCAGGAAGATGCCAAGGATTGTGGGTGGTGCCAGGCAGCGGATATGTCCCGCAGTACACACACACTCTGATGGGCTTTGAGGATGCCCAGTGGTTGCACACCAGTGCCAGCTCAACAGGGAATTATTCTGGCAGAGAGGTTGTTTCACTGTTTCTCTTGCCCTCCAGTAATGCTTCTGCTGTGGGCATCCTCTCTCCTTAATCAGTAGCTGTAGACAGGCGCTGATTGAGGTAGAGCCTGCAGTGTGTGGTTGTCTTACCTCTTCTCTGTTATTTTCACGTCATACAGATATAAAATGATGAAGAAATATTTAAACATGATCCAGGAGGAGATGAACGTTCGTGGAAGTGACAGATCAGATAGCGTTAGTTTATCCACAAAAGCCAATCCATATTTTCCCTTCTTACGGAGGCTTGAAGGCACAGGTCGAAGACACAGACCGTTTACCTGTCTGCGTACTGTAGCATTATAGACAAGTACAGGTTTAGACAGCAAGGCAACAGAGAGAGACAACAAGCAAGCATGCTGCTATTGTGATGGACAGCCTCCACTGTGAGGTTCAGTATGTCAATGTGTTCAGTGTGTGATGTAGCAACTGCTTCAGCCACGGGGGTCTGTACAAAAAAAAAAAAAAAATATGAGCGAGCAAGAAGAGAGAACGCGTGGGAGAGAGAAAAGAGAAAGAGAGAATGAGCAATGAGCTCAGGTGGGTCCGACATCTGCATTCACTTCCTGTCTTTTTCTGAAGGGAGGGAGGGAGGGAGGGAGGGAGGGAGGGAGGAGGTGGGAGAGGAGAAAAGGAGGGGTTGGGGGGGGCGGTGGCTTGAAGGAAACAAGTGCAAGATGAAGGCCTTTCTGGAGGCTACAAAGGAGCTGTACACTGGAAAAGGGCTGGGGAGCCCTCAATGGGGCTGAAGAACACACAGACAAAACTTGGGAAGGAAGAAGGCATGTTTTACAATGGCACCGGGCCCCATGCTTGGTTCAAAGAGCCAGTCAGAAATATAGAAAGAGGAAGAGAGCGAAAGACAGAATGGAAAAGATGGACCTGCTGGGAAGTATAGTAGCGGTAACAGTAGGGGGCGAGACTGGTATATATGCTGGGCAAAAGGCCACCAAGTTTTCTCAGCTATTCATTTGAAAACAAACTGTGCGGCACAGGCAGGCGCAGCCAAACTGCATCGTGGTGTGGAGTGGATTTTGTTTTGGTCCTCCAACAAAACAAAACAAAACAACAAAAAAAGGCCCACTGGTGCTCCATGTGTGGCCCTGTGCTAAAAGTCAGGCCGAAGAAGCGGAGAGGAACAATTGGCTGGGGGGCAAGAGGGGGAAATAAGGAGGGAGATGGGGAAACAAGCAAAGACAAATGAAGAGAGCTGGTGGGAAAGGAAGTGAGAGTGAACAGGGGAAGCACTATTGATGATGTCATACCACTGCTGCAGTGATTGAAAAACTGTGATAGCAGATGATTTCTGCAGCACGCAGGGTCTTTGTCTTCTGTTTTGCCCACCACACATTTGCTTTCATGCACACTCAAAGCTACAATTTCTCCTCAGATTTCATTTCTATCCGATATCCGTTGTGTGAATTTTATCAGAACAAGTGAGAGTCAGACAATTGTAGTGTGATGGCAGTTAGCTGTGGTGTTTTTTGTGGACACGGCACACAAAGGGAGAAACCGAGTGACAGTGAGCTGTTTGTATGTCCTTGGGATGCCGGTGTCATTGTCAGGGCTTATCAGAATCTAGGGGCAAAGAATGAGCGGAGGGAGGGAGAAAAAGGGGGGGCAAAAAAATGCACATGGCTTTAATAAAACTTTATCAGGAGTTACCTGAGCTCTGTCTCCCTCCTCTACGCCACCCCAGCCCCCCTCCTGCTGCCCCGTGACACCATGGCTCTAATATTCAAAGAGCTCCGGGTGCGCGGCTGCGGGAATCACGTTTAACTTCACCAATTTCTTATTGCCTGTCAGTCTCTCTAATTTGATCCGGCGTTGGACAGTTACCGTTTTGGACAGCAGAGTCACGGCACATATTGGCAGGGAGACTGGCAGCTAATAAAAGCCAGCCTGGTATTTACTCCCCTTTTCCTTTTATTTATAATATATCTCAATATTGTTATTATGAATATATATGCATTTAAGCCTCACCTATCTCTCGGGGTGGCCTCTCGGTTAATAATATGTTATTGATTTCCATACCGGACTGTCTATATATCTGTTTTAATTTCAAGGCCTTATCGCTCCCTGTGTGATTCACGAGAACCCTTCCTTTATTTCTTTTTCTTTTTTCCTTTTTTTTTTCCTACAGGCATTATTAAGTCTGTGTAGGAGTATAGGTAACATGTTTTTTTACAGTCTGACTGGTTACTTTGTATGAGGGAGGGATACTCATTACAGGCCCACATCTTCCCAAAGTCAGCCTTCATCTTTTCTTTGACAGGCTGGATCAAGGGCAGAATGGGTCAGGTAGTGTGCCTAGATTTAGATGCTCACACATTTCAATAGAACAGAATGAAATGGGAAAAGAGCAGTTTTAACAGATGTTTTCACAGACGTAGCCTGATTCTTGATAAAGTAAAAATACTGACCTCAGTTTAATTTGAGGAAAGTCATTAATAGTTTATCCAGATTCTGGACTTGATTTCCCTTACTGGTTCATCTATACAGAGGACAACAGGGACGCACTGCCTCACTGGTGAAAGCTTTGGCCAACCCTATTGGATAGCTAGACCTCTGAGGGCACTGCCTCGCCCTCTTTCCCCTCGGCCCATCTCCTACCACCAGAATGATAAAGGGATGGAGATGAAGGAAAAGAGGAAAGGAGCAGCGGGAGGAGGAGGAGGACGAGGAGGAAGAGGGCTCAGCGAGAAGGAGGAATAAGCAGTGCATGTATATATGCGAAATATATGCGGCATCAGCAGAAAAGGGCCTGAGTCAGCCATTTGCCGGGCCTTGCCGCATGCTAAAACACATAGAGGCAAAGCCCATTAAAAATGAATGCCACACGATAATCACATTCACACTTAAAATTTAATGTTGGTACGCTGCGGCTGACAAAGAGAAGGCGGCACAGGGCGCCGTAATTATGACCGTGTCTCCTGTACTTCCTACTTTGAGGTGACGCCTTTGCATGGCCTCTGGAAGTGCTGTCTGATTCAAGGCGAACCAGGGACAGGTCATGTAGTCTAATTGTTGCATTTGTCTTAAAGGACCACATCGACCATACTGACATCTTCATAAGTGAGAGAAAGGAAATCCCACATGTTTATCATGTTTCTGTCTAGATCTGCTAATCCTGGAAGAAGGTCCCGCTTCTTGAGAGTTTGTCCTTTTTTGGAGTTTTTCCTCGAATCTGAATTGATGGTTTCATGACAGAGGGCATTATATGCTAGAAAAATTGCCCTTGGAGAGTCAAATTTGTGATTTTGGGCCACTCAAGTGAAAAGACTTGACTTTTTACACTTATTTTTTTGTTGCATGTAGCGTAATGTTTATGTACTGTAACTCGAGTTGTATTTGCAGTACACTTGGATCTCTGCAGTATTTTGCCCCAGTGACAACCTCACTGAACTTCGCTCCTTACCATGTCGTCTTTGCTATTTGCTCTTCACTGTTCATGCTAACTTCATCCTAAACAAGTAAAGATTTTTCCTCCTTTGACAGTAAAGAAAAGACGGCACAAAATGGAACAACTCCATCTCCTGCTAGCCTACCTAGAAGCTTACATGCAGCATTGAAGTCCCCCCCCCCCCCCCCCCCCCCAGAGAGAGTGCATGGGGCCTTGGGGGCCCTCATTTGGGTAGGCAGCATAGACAATCGGTGGGTGGTGGCGGGAAGGCTTGAGGGGAGGAGGGGGGGACTCCCAATTCTAGCTCAAGTGGGTTGAAGATGGCTGAGAAGTGTACTTTCCTTCAAAGAAGGCAAATTAATGTTCCTCTTGCCCAAACATAATATTGTCAGAGAGGTGCACAATAGGAGCCTCTCACCAGTGTTTCCTTGGGCTTCTGTGTGAGAGTGTGCTTTTACAGTATGTGTGTGTGAGTGTGTGTCGGTAAATGTGTGGCCATGACGGCCCCACTTAACCCACCTTCCTTGGTCCATAAGAGAGTAGGAACCTCCTCCTGGTCCTCCTTCAAGGTCAGGCTGGAGTTTCTGAAAGACACTCTCCCAGTCAATTTTACCTCCTTATTCAGGCAAGGATATCTCTTTTAACCTTTCCCCCTGCTTCTCCATCCTCCCGTCAATTACAAAAACCCTGGGCATCTTCTTTTGACAATGACAGGGGTCCTTGGAAAGAGAGAAAAAGACAGAAAAAAGAATAGCAACACACCTTTGAATGAAGAGAGACAGCAATGCAGCCCAGGCTAACCAGAGGTCGACTGGTTCAGTGCAGCTTGTACTATTCATACATCCACAAACTGTGGATTAATTTTTGCTCTGTTACTCTTTTGTCATTGTGAAATACTTAAATTTAAACTTTGGACACGGAAAGAGAGGCTCCTTTGAAATAGAATAAGTGAAATACTTTTTTTTATTATTTTGATTTAGTTTTGTACCAGGTCATTCTTCTAATACCAATATATTGAAATCATACATATGTAAAGGTGAAAATTATGCAAAAGTTGTCTATTTTGAGACAACTAGACCAATAAAATGAATAGACAAATGTCATACATAGACGAAGGCAGTGCTACCTATAAGAGTGAAGTTTTTTTCTTTATCTAGGTCACAATATGTGGAACAATTTCAACAGATGGACTGCTTAGTGTTCCCCAGGCGAACAGAAGTTAGTTTCTTTCTTTCTCTTACTGTTGCCCCTGTACCCCTCTTTTGCCTTAAAGGATTTCATCATCGGTACTTCGTTGCAGGCAAATTCGAGTGCATGTCACACAAATGTATATACATGCATGCATACACAAACACTCACACATACGAACACATTGTATGGGCTTTGTAGGAACAACGACAACCGCAAAGTGTAGCTCAGAAATAATTCCTTTTTCTTACTTAATGGTGAAATATTAAACCAACAGTGATCAAAAGGCATACAAGAGCTTGCTGCAAATAAATGTACAAATATCATACTTTGTTATTTTTAGTTAAAAGGGGGAAAGTAGTTAGGATTTCCACTCCATCAGCTCCAAGGAACGTGAAAGAAAGAGAGAAATTTCTCCAAAACTCTGATCGAGCAAAGTAAGAAGCAGGAAGAAAATATGATAAGGATTCTGCTGCTCTCCATACAACCACAACATGCATGCACACACTGTCCCTCACATGTCCATGGACAGACCACTTCACAGAGTATTTGGTGGAAAAAAAGGCACCTTGGGGAGATGTGAGATGCTGTTTGGAGGCCTTGTGGTCCAACAGCAGCACAGACAACAGAGAGGTATCTTTGGAAAACACACACACATACACACACCAACAAAGTGATGGTGGAATGCAGAAGACTCTGTGTGTGTTTGTGTGTGTGTGCATGCATGTGTGCATGAGAGACATCGACATAGAAAGAGACAGTTGGAGGTGGAGTGTGTGAGTGTAGAGGGGGTCCCATATAATGGAGAGGCTCCACCTGTTTACACTTCTTTGCCCCCAGCATTCTTGAGCGGGCCCCTTTAGAGGGCCCTCGTTCCCGACAGCCAGCTAACTGCTCTTTGGGAGCCCTCCACAGGGACCACAAAAACAGCTGAAGCCTCGAAGGGCTTCCTGAAAGGGAGAGGGAGGAGTGTGGGGGAGGCGAGGGCATGACGAATAGGCAACACACAGCAAGAATAATAGCAATAAAACTAAATAGAGAAAGCAAGCAAACAGACAACTTAAAAGAGTGTATCACTAGTGAACCTCCTCCAAACAAGCTTTTTAATGAGGTCCGCTATTAATACAGAAAGGAAGAGAGAGAAAAGCAAGCGACGGGGAAGCGAAAAGCAGGAGGGGCTTGCAGCGGGTGAAGAAAAGAATGAACGAATGGGCGAATGTGTGCGAATGCCGTGTGTGTACTGAATCACTTTATCTTTGTTTTTCTGCGACTGTACAATGACCTCTGTTCGGGCCTGGGATGAAGACAGTAGCAGGATGAGGATGGGGACGAAGAGCGGGAGGTGGAAGCGATGATTGGGTAGTGGGAGGCTAACAGGCTAGACACCAGGCCTTTGTGTGCAAATTTCCCAGCAGCGCCTTACCAGTTAATTAAGGAGGTCAGTGAAAGAAGGAGAGAGAGAGAGAGAGAGAGATATAGAGAGACAGTGAGAGAGAGAGAGGGAGCTGCAGAAAGTGGGGGTCGGCCCTAACGAGCTGTCCGCAGCACATGAATGAGGGGTTTGTCCTAAACTAAGCAGCGAGAGGCCAAACAATGTCAGCAGCAATTAGCAACCAGTGGTGGGCAGCCAAGGGCCTGTTGACTGAGCAAGAAAAAGACGTGAGAGGGGAAAAAAAAGTAACATGGACATGCAGACACTCATGTACAGTCAGAAACATCCAGGAATAAATCTGATGGAGCCGAGCGGTAGGAGGGGTGCGGCGGTGGAGAGTGGTAGAATAGGCAGAGGCGGGTCATGTTGCCTTCACCTCCTCACACAGCGAGGCCTTGACCCTGCTGGCTGAGTGCTTTGAATCTACAATACTGGTAGAAGGTAACAAAGGCCATAGGTGTAGCAGTGTGATCTGTATGCTCAAGTTACACTTGATATGGCAGATAGAAGCTCAGACATTTCTCTGCAAAAAGCAAAAATTGAGGGTGCTTTCTCTGCACAGAGATCCTGTCAAATCCTATCTTAACTGTGAAAGATTGAAGATTCATTATTGGTTTTTTTTTTGTTTTTTTTTGTAAATTGCCTTGTTAGAAAGGTATTTAAATCTTTTTTTTCCGGACAAGTCACTCCACTCAGCTCTCCATCATGTCTGTTTTTGGCTCCTACCATTCTCCTCTCCTGTCTGTTACCATTCTTGGCACAATACGAAGACTTCAGTCTTTGTTTCATTCTAATCTTGGAGGTGAAGTGGCCCTCTTGTACCTCAGGCTCTAATCGCTGGCAGAGACAGTGTTCTCTAGTGGTGCTGGACTGCGATGAAAACCCGACATCCCCACAAAGAGAAAGAAAACTGCTGCGTTCAGGCTTTGTGTGCAAATATAAAAGCATACAAAAGCGGGAGCCTGAGATAGTGTCAGAGTTAGAATGTTTTCACTCTCCAGTTTTAGATATGGATTATATATTTTTTTTTAAATATGAGTGTTATTTGTTGCCCACTTGTTGGGAGGGAGAGACTCGGTGGCTGTGAGAAAGTGGAGCCTGCAGACTGTGGGCTGTGAAGAAAGTAGGTTGGGGTGTCGTGGAAAGGCGAAAAGTTCAGCGGCTGTTGGAGAAGATGGTCACAGAGGGGCATGAGAAATGTGAGAGTTGTACTTTGTAATTGGCAAGCGGGTTTCTGAACGTGCTCTCAGGCCTCAAATCCATGTATATTCTTATGAAATGGTTCTGAGTAGGTATTCTAACTTTCTACCATGTATTATGTATCAGAGTAGATATATTATGAATGTATCCATGCATTTACACAGCTCATTGCCATTAATTGCCGCACTCCCTGCCTAAGATATCTGTGTGAGGATAGATATTGCTCAAAATGTGCAGATAAACAGATCTCCAATCCATCCAATCAGCGACAAATAAATCCACTCATATTCTGATCTGTGAAATCCAGCCTCCTGTGTACTCTTAAGGGGGAGAACGATTCATTTGGATAAGTCCCTCCTGTCCTTCAAAGCAATCCGTAATGCTGCTCATCCAGTAATCAGGGTATATAGGGGCTGGATGATCAGTGACAAAAGCTAGACAGGGAGACATCCACCTGCTGGAGGAGAGCTGGGGAGAAGGGGGGCTCGCAGGATGAGCGTGGTGGCGGTGGAGGAGGAGTAATCAGAATCCCATCCAGCCCCAGTCTCCAGAAATTGCCATGCAGATTTAAAGCCTATAAAGGAGGATCCTTGGGCTGCTCCTTCTCCCCGCTGCCACTCCAACACAGCACACACCTCCACTCCCCTCCTACTTTTCTCGCTCCCTCTCTCCGCGGTGCTCATTGGAGGCAGGTAGCCCCCAGATGCAGGGCCCAGGTTACCGTAACCTTGGCGGTGAGATCGGCTGCTCGCCTTCATGTGGCCGGCTATTCATCAAAACAGAGGGGTGGGGGGCGGTGGTGTGGGGGATGGCGGCAGAGGGGCAGAATATGCAGCAGGGGGAAATGAGCGTCCAAGACAGCTTCCCAAAAGGGTAACAAATCACCCTCCTTGCCCTAATCCACCATGGGGCGACTTGATGGACCAGTGGTCACAATATGTGGCTGTTTAGATGTATGGGTTTGACAAATCAAATATGTGGGCTCATCTGGGATTTAAAAAAAAGAATCAGCTGATAATACTAGCTGATAATGCTGCAGTGGTGTATACTGTTGTACCATGAAGTGCAGAGTACTCTAACAAATAATAACAAGCACATGTATCTTTGTTTTCCAGTATTAATTTGGCCCATACTATACATAAATATTAGATGATAGACCTACAGATTGCTGCAATAAATGCAAATTGCCATTCAAGGCCGTACAGAAAGAGTCTTATCAGCAATAACCCGCTGATCGATTGCTGTGGTTGCATTATCAATCATCCATCATCGCATTGATATCTCTGCAATACCTATAATCTCACCTGATCAGAATCATTGATCAACAACTGTGGCAGGATTGATCTCCCATGCCAGTCGGATTGGATGACGGTGACACAGAAACGTCGCAGACACGTAAAACATTTGCACGTGGGCAGCGTGGACCGTTACATCTCCCACACTAAAAATACACGGGGCACATTTGAATACATGCCGGCAAACACAGCAGCCAAGCTGTGTGGAATATATCTTTTCTAAATTTGAAGCAAAGGGAATCCCATTCCTGCTACAAAGAAATATTTCATGTGGCATATTACAACGTAATTACCCCTGATCTTGCATTTGTGATGACGGGTCTCCTCCCCATTGGAGAATACCGAGCTAGTGGCTTGTATTCAGCAGGGAAAACAGGCAGCTACGGCACAGTACCACTCAGACTCTCCTCTGCATGGGACCTTAATCATCCTGGCTCAGTGTGCATGTGCATATATGGAGATTTGTGTGTGAGCAGGTTGTGCGTGCGTATGCATGCATGTCTTGCAATGGGTGTTTTCCAATAAGTGCGTATATTTGTGTGCATCTGCGTAAGTGTGTTCTTGCTGCAGTGTGTGTGTGTGTGTGTGTGTGTGTGTGTGTGTGTGTGTGTGTGTGTGTGTGTGTGTGTGTGTGTGTGTGTGTGTGTGTGTGTGTGTGTGTGTGTGTGTGTGTGTGTGTGTGTGTGTGCGTGCGCGCGTGCGCGTGCGTGTGACAGAGAGAGAGGGAGAGAGATTGAGAGAGAAAACTCGTCCCTCCAATTCCCCCGTGAAGCCCTCTACACCAATTTCCAGCCATGGGCAATCACTCACTCAGCATACACATCTACATAGAGGCTGATGAGATCCTCCGTGGGCTTTACCATGTGACTTGAGGTCGTCATCTACTGTATGAGCCTCCCCTTTACGCTTCTATTCCAATACTATAGTCACTGGGGGGGGAGAAGGGGGGTGGAATGGATGATCTACATACACTTATGATACATAGGTAATCTCCGAGGGGCAAATCAATGATACTCCCTGCTATGTTTCCCTTTGAATTCGAGAAGAATCTGTCATTTTTGCATGCCCATTATTGGTCGAGGTGATATGTCTTCCAGTTTTAGATGTTCTTGCGCCCTGGATCGGGTGCTTTAATATATTGTGCTAACCAGTGACTGATATGAATGGATGTAGGGTTGTAGACTTGGGCAGACAGATTAGCGCTTAAAAGAATGTCCACCCTCAAGCTGTGATGTTAACATGGGGCACTGTGTGCTGAGAGTTCATTAGTGTAATTGCCAGATTATTACCCATTGGCATGGTCATAATGTATAGAATATTAATACTATAAATCTCCATTCCTCTCACATTCAGCGGGGCAACGGTATAGCCAACATCATCACATATTAATGAAAAAAATCTACTTTTTGAGGAGAGGCAATAAAATGATCTCTCTTGCCACTCCTGTGCACTGAGAGCCATTTATATCCACATCTGTTTTGTTGTGCATGCATATGTGTTGTACCTGCCTTTGTCTCCAGGGAGAAATACTGTTTTGACGGACTAAGAGAGGGAATTTCCTCAGAGTTGCACAGCAGGGCACCCCACCCGCCTCCTCTTTGTAACAACCGGCCCTTTCCCTCTCTCTCTGCTGATGTCAGCACATTGCCCACCATGGTTCTGGGACCACAATTGCTATTCAGAGAGTAAATAGACATGTAGGTGGAGGGTCAACATGGGCTTTTGAAATCATCCCAATGGTTTTTTAGAATAAATGATAGAATTCTTTGTGTCATTGATGGGTTTTGTGTCAGCCGTTGTGGTGGTCATAGGCAATATTATATTCAGTAATTAGCATCACTCAGTGGGCTGTATTATTGAAGGCAACGTTTTTGTACTTGAACACCAGGAGTATCACTTCAGAGGTCAGGCTGTTATGTGTGTTCACAGCCTCAGCTTGTTTTACTCAAACTATGTCTTGCATATGTAAGGAGCGAGTAAAAACTTACCCACCTATCTCTAAGTCAAAGTGTAAGGGCATACCCCCGTATTTATCTAAAGGCCAAAGCACACATTAAAGGGACTCATAGTTCTTAAGGCATTAATAGTGTTGCTTTAACATTTAAGTAGGCATTAGAAATAGGAGGCCGCAATAGCATATTCTGTAAGCACCCATTTTTTCATTTATTGATCTGACCTTCTACTGCCCAGCTGCTGAAAATACCTCTGCCTTTTCCTTCGCACACCCCTAAATTTAGCGTGCCAGGCTGTTTGACATATACTGTATTACCTAAAGCTGGTTAAAGTAGTATGAACTATTCATGTGAATATTTAGAAAGACTGTCTTTCAATCCTGTGATTATTTTCAGTTTAAGAGGTACTCACATCCTTTACTCAGATAAAAATACCAATACTCCATTACAAATATAAGTCCTGCATTTAAAGTCCTACACCACTAAAAGTACTAGAAGTATAAGCTCAATTTGAATATAAAAAGGGAAAGTACTGGTTCAGCAGAAAACTGGCTTTGGTGACTAATACATTATAATAAATTACATTATTAATACTGATGCATTTATGATGAGAAGCATTTTACTGTTGTAGCAGGAGGAGTTAGTCTTAGCTACTTTTTTTTTTTTTTTTTTTTTACCTCTGCAGGACTTTAATCCAGTGCTTCCCCACCTACAGATTGGGCCCCTCGAAAGGGTCACAAGATAAATCTGACACATAGACATCTGAAACGTGTTGTAAAAAGAGGATTTAATAAGTTAATGTTCATCAATCTGCTATGTTTTATAAGCTTATCTTATATTTTTTCATGTAAAATGAAGCTGTCAAATGAATGTACTGGGGTAAGAAGTACAATATTTCCCTCTGAAGTGAAGCAGGAGTCCCACCACAGGCTTTTAATACACATTATCTGCTCAGCTAGATATTAGTTTAACTAGCTCATTTCTATTGCATATAATCTGTAGTGAATATATTTTATGATGCTCCTCACCCACCCTATCTGACACTATGCCATTTTTGTGAGCAAATGTTTGTTAGACGACCAGAATGGTTCTGACAACGGGGAGTTTTTCCTCATGGCTGCTGGCCACTTGTCTCCCCCTCGCTGTTAATCAACGCTGAGGAGCAGGTAGACCATAATGGAGGATTTATCTCAGTTCTTCACACCACTTAGTGCCCAATGGACACCTCCATACCACCTCCTCCTCTCTGTACCTTCTTACATTTTCTCTTCACTCACCTCCCCCATCCCCTCAGCCCTCTCTGTTCCAAAGGCCGTGATGGAAACACCACTCCTGAGAGGGTTGTGGAGGCGGAGGAGAATGGGTTGGAACGAGGGACAAAATAGGTTGAGAGGGTCGTTAGAGAGTGAGCAAGGGAAAGGGGTCAGAACAATGTTGCTGACATGGTCAGAACTGTTAGCGCACACAAGAGGTAATTCTAGTGTGTGTGCCTGACCTCACATAGATCATAATAGTAATTTTCAGCTGGGTCTTTGAAATTGAATAAGTTCTTGTGCACGTTAAATACATAAGGCCCTTATTTATATTTCATAAAACATCAGCTGCCGCAGCGTCTGGGGTGTCACTATACAATGCATAGGCAGACTTGCTTCAGGACCACCATTATCCATGACGAATCACTGGGTTAATAGTCCATAAGGGTTAATATTGGTTAGTAAAGTCCTGGGCTGTGTAATGTGTCGGTGATGTAAGGAAACGCCACGAGAAATGCAGATGTGCTTGTATTTACATTGTACAGGAGGATTTGCATGCTTACAAGCACACAGGAGGGTTGGTCATTTACTGGCTGCAGTGCTGAGTGATAAATTTGAGAGAAGAGCAAGTTAGATCATTAGCAGAGAGGACTTCCTCCTTCGGTTGTGTGCTTTGTTTACATCCTTACCTTAGCGCTTGTCCAGTTCACGCTTCTCATGTACGGGGCACGCTGTTGCTTGTATACATCCCTTGACTTTTCATGCAAATTTATGTTTAAGCATACTTGTTTGTGTGTACGATGGGGAGCACAAACACATACACACCCAGGGGGTGGAGGGAGACCTAGAAGGGGGAGCGTGGGGGGGTATTGGTGGTGGTGGTGGTGCAAGGCGGTGACAGAAATTGAGGGGGACGGGGTGGCAGCTGCAGGCTGCTCGGTGCACTGTCAGAGCGGAATGATTAATGAATGGCGGCCCCAGCTGAGCCTAACCTTTGGAGAACCGCACAGGACATCTGCAGAACTGTCAGCGCTCTGACAAGGACAGAGCTGAACAACCAATTATTTCGCCATCACTAAGGTGGGCTGTCAGCTTAATCCTAGCCATTCACTTAGGCAAGGACAGGCAAATTTCTCCTTTACATACACACACACACACACACACACACACACACACACACACACACACACACACACACACACACACACACACACACACACACACACACACACACACACACACACAGAGACCACGGTCCTGCATGGACACACACACATAAACAAGAGAACAAACAGGCATGCACGGACAGGAACACATGCCCGTGCGGACATGTACACAGAGTGGACTGGTACACTCACACAAAGCGCATGCACACACTCGCATATTCGCACACAGGCTTGGGGTCCTGGACAAAATAGAGTTAACCCCTCTGCTGCCGGCGGCAGCAACCCCATGCAGGTGACATATAGTAAGGAAAGCGGAGCGAGGGAGGTTTAATGATGACAAAACAGGGCTGGTGGATGCTGGCTGGGACTGTGAGCTGGACATGGGTGGGGCTGCACGCTGGGGAAGACACTATGTCTGGTACACATCGAGGGGGAGGAGGGGTGCATGGAGGGAGGGAGCTAGAGAGGGGTGGGAGGAGGCCCTATGGCTGCAGGATGTATTTGCATAGGATTCTTTAGAAGGAATGCAGGTATTTGTTTAATTTACAACATTTTCAAAATATTAAAATCTGCTGTCGGAGATTTTGACCAGGAATAAGATTCTGTGGAAAAGTTGAACAATTTTCAGTTTTCAGCTTTTATCTAGTAATGTAACACATTTAGAAGATTACGTGCTTGTCTGACATTGAGTACACATTCTGGAGGTTGTACATTTTTATACCCTCCAGTGTGAAAATAAAGTATTGATTGACCTTATGAATTATACAAAATGGATCCTGTTGCATTGAGGAAGATTAAAAAGGAGTATTTGAATAAAACATGATGATGATGATGATACCAAATCATGTCATGTCAAGAAAAAGTTGATGCAGCCTGTAGAGCAGGAGACCATTCAATTCAATAACTACCTTATTCTGAGAACTACACACTTCTGATGGCAGAGGTTTAAGTTATCAAGATGCATAAAATGGCAACCGTTTGTTTTTTGAGAGATTTTAAATGCTTTACGTCCTATGCTGAGTCTTGTCCTGCCATTTTTCTCCACTCTGTCAAAACTAATCCTCTTACTGTAATTAGAATTAATGAGTATGTGATCGCCGAACCTATCGATTGAACAGAGGGACTTCAATAATAGCAAAGGTGTATATGAGTGTAAATGTGTTTGTGTTTAAATTCTTCATTTATCATCTGTGTGTGTGTGTGTGTGTGTGTGTGTGTGTGTGTGTGTGTGTGTGTGTGTGTGTGTGTGTGTGTGTGTGTGTGTGTGTGTGTGTGTGTGTGTGTGTGTGTGTGTGTGTGTGTGTGCAGATCTTGGCTGGAGCTGGGCGCTGATGGGCGGTATGAGTGACTGATTGGGATTTGATTGAGGCGTTTCTGAGGCGATAAGGGATTGAGCCACGAAGCCTATTGACAGACTGCTGATGAAGCCAGAGCGAGAGGGGCAGAGAGAGAGAGAACGAGAGAGGGGAGGAAATTAATAAGGGGATAAAAATCAATTAACTTAAAAATTGTCCCTCATCAGTGGCTAACCACATGTATACGTGTGCGCCTGTGTTGTATCACCTTTCATGTATCTGTGCCTGTACTATGATGCATTCATCTACAGTAACTACTCACCAACGGGCAGCAATGTTTTGGGTGGATTGACCTCCTGCTCACAGACAATTAAAACATAAAATGCCAAGTCAAGTCACTTGAATGCTAAACTGCAGCTCGGCTGGTGTATATTCATGAGTGAACCGCCCACTGCTCTCTGGTGAATGGTGAAGACTTTGAACAGCTCTACTCATTTAACCAGGAGAATCTTAATACTGCCTTAGGATTCGCAATTCAAACAATTATGTTGGGATCTTCGTCCAATGTGGTGTCTCATGTGAATGTAAAAATCCAATTTGGTAAGCAGGTTTTGTAAGTCCATGTTTTGAGTCTAGAGAGCAGCCGACATAAATGAACTTGAGTTACAATGGCAAACCTTTGCTATAAATGTGTTAGAATAAGGGATGTATTGAGGCTGATCTGGACACATTGTAATGGATCCGTATCAGCTAAGATAGAGCCAACATCTGGCCTTTTCTCTGCTGTGTGTCGTCCTCCTTAGTCTGCTCCTTCTTGACAGCCGGCCTCGAATATGGTAGCATTTTGCTCCATATGCGAGTGAAAACTAAGAATGTGTAAAGTGAAAAATGATTTAGTGGTGATTGACTCTTTTCTGACACCTGGTTACACGCTACACACTACACTGATTTGCTGTAAGCCAAGCTCCAACTGTAGTGCATATGGGTCCAATGTAAGGGATTTAGGGGGATCCTTTGGCAGAAATGTAATATAATATACACAGCTATGTTTCCATTAGTGTATAATCACCTGAAATGATAATAGTGTCTTCATTACCATAGAATGAGTCTTTATACCTGCAGAGAGTGCAGGCCCTCTTCCAAGGAGCCCACGTATTGCACTGCCATGTTTCTACAGTAGCCCAGTTCAGTCGGTTGTAATCTGCAACCTCACAGCTAGATGCCACTAAATCCTACACACTTCTTCTGTTCATAGGATCGATGTGTCATTGATGTGGATTTTCAATTGGTTTTCAAGCAGCTGGGTTTCTTACAAATGCCAGACATGCATTTATGATACAGGATAATAAAAAATGCATCGCAAAATACTTCATCTTATGTAATATTTAAGATTACCTCACCCTACGTAATTAGCTTCTCAGTATATTCTTTCTTCTTACTGCATTGTAAAATGGCTTCCATGAATTTTATATATTCCGAGCTGCAGTGTAACAGTTACATTTTCTAATAAATGAATCAGTTTTGTACAAAGTGAAAATAAAAGCACCAGGGACATTACTGAATGTTTATACAAAAGCGCTGAACAATTTTGCTGTAATCTCATATAATATGACTGATAATATAATTTTCAGTATCTCACTGATATATAACTTTAATAAATCTTTTTCCTTTCTTTACCTGAATAAGTTAACTTAGCCAAAATAAAATTGAGAGAGTAACTTTATGTTGGCTTAAAATAAGGATTACTTGTGATATATCAAATTCAACACATGATATCAGTAAAATGATGTAAAATTGCTCTTAATTCAATGAATAACATGATGACAAGCCCACATTAAACTGCAACATTACTGCAACACGACTGACAGCGTGATTCTAGCGTGTGAGTTCATATCATATCAATTGATTTAATACAAGAGTCGGATCAGAGTCTGTATCAGCTGATACAGACTTTGATACTAAAAGACTGAGATAAGGATCAGGGCAAAAACACCTTGATGGGGGCATCCATAGCTAGGATTACATGAGATGGAAGTGGATGGATTTACTGTGCAGTAATATAGAGACAGCTGTGTTTACAGACAAGTGTGTGTGAACTGAGGTCTCAATCTGTAAGTAGTTTTAGGAGCTTTACACTGTTGCACACACATGCACACACACGCGCACACACACACACACTCTGTCAGAATGTAGTCATTAGAAGCCCAGTCCTGCTAACAGGGCTGTCTACTGTCCCAGACAAACTGCAGGAGGAGGTGTCTGGCTGCTTGCTTTTAAAGTGGGTTAGTGGACCAGAGAGGGAGAGAGAGAGGGGTAGAGAGAGCATGAGAGAGAGTGGGTGAGAGAGAGAATCTGAAGTACAAAACTGGGACGGGGTACATGAGAAGAATTTTCTTCATCAATTGCCGTGGTACTCCCTACTGTGTAACCCTTTATACCACATGCATGAGTATGAGTGTGTGTGTTTTTGTGAATGCACCGCTGCATGTGGCTAGATGCATGCGCCACGCTGTCTGTCGAGATGTCTATTTATTGTGGAAAAGTTTTACAGATGCCATTTTTAAAAAATGTTTTCATACTTCAACTCCACCGATTTCCGGTAATGAACTGGATATTGCTCAGTCTCCTGCTCTCGGTTGATTTAGGAGCCAAATGGCGCCCCATTAACATGTGAGAATGATTGTGCAGCCTTGGGGTTGTAGTGCGGCAACCCACAGAGAGGTTTTTCGCCGTACATCTCTGTGATTCTCAGTCTTTGCACTGTCTACGAGAGTTAAGCATCAAAGGCGAGAACTAACTATCCTCACCCTGTCTCTTTTTGGCCTCTGGGTTCACGCTGTAATTTGTTCTCTCTCTCTCTCTCTCTCTCTCTCTCTCTCTCTCTCTCTCTCTCTCTCTCTCTCTCTCTCTTTCTCTCTCTCTTTGTCTCCGTCTCTCCCTCCATCTCTCTCAGGGCTTGGGAATGGGGAGAGGGAGGTGATGAGGTCAAAGTGAATCTTCTCCTCACTGAAGATGATTATGTCTTAACCTGCCGTTATTCAAAGGGCCAGGCCCCGTGGCCATGAGCTGGCCTGCCAGCCACGTGTCAGCAATGAGAGGGCAACACCTCCACACCGTCACAGAGGGAGAGGGAGAGGGAGAGCTGTGCAGTCCAGTGGACTCCCAGGGTCGCATGTACAGTGCCTTCTAATGTGTTTCATGTGACTCGCTACCCTCATAGATCCCCTTCTTGATGGATGCTTGTCATTTGTGTAATGGCCTGGGTGTCTAATCTTAGACCCCCCCAAATTTATTATAGATGCCGGTGACATCACAGGAAGCAGGCATTAGATTCTAAAGTTGCACTAGAGGTTGATGTAAGAATGAGTAAAAAGCTGCTGAGCGGATTTGATGTAGCGTAGAATTTCTAGGAACGTGGTGGTGCCAGTGGTCATGCCGGTGGTGTTAATTAAAATGTAACTAATTAGCAGCTAGCGTTGGTTAATTGGTCAGTCTTGGCTCGTTGAGGTAAAAGAACAACACCTCAATTGTGCTCAGTCTGAGTGAACAGGGCTCAAGGCTTCTCAGAGAGAAAACTGTTGAGTCTTCCACCTTTATCTTTGTCCCTCCTGACTTTTCTTTAAGCCTCAGACTTCATATTCAGCAGCCCCGGGCTTGAGCTATCTGTCTCCCCCATTTTCAATTAATTCTTTCAGAGGTGTGATACACTATATGCTTTAATACACTTGCTCAGATGGACTTAAATCACATGTGCACACATCCTGTTGATAGACTAACACACGCGTGCTCAGAAAACATGTTTGTGTGTGCCTTCACACACGCGTTGCAGCGTTAAGCGCGGCTAACTAGGAAGTCAATGAGCATTTATCTGAAATCCACCGGCAACACTAACAAGCCAGTGTGAGGTGTGAACACAGCTGTTTGAGTCGCAACAAATCTAATACGCATTTCATCACTTCTTAAACAAGCCATCAGCAAGTCTAATGCTCCGGTATGGAGAGCGGCACTCTATGATACATGTGCCTTCAAAGTATTTTCTTTAACATCAGCACTTAGCACATCATCCCCACACCTCGGCATCATACATCCAGTGCAAGCAGTGCTGCTGAGAAGTCAAATTTATCATTTTTGATATTCAGATTTCTAAAACTAACAATGCTCTAATTGATAACACCAACAGCTGCCATGGTTGCTGTCGCTGGCACCTGATCTGCGTGAAAATTATGTCTTAATCAGCGATTATCAAGCGGCATGTACCAGAATTGTGAATGCAGCTTCAATATCCTTCACTACTTCTTATTTTTTGGAAAACACGCCAGAGCAGTGTCACTCACGATTGAACCAAGCGAGCCGTGGGGATTCACCCTGCGTGTCTGTCTCAGGGCTTAAGAGTTACTCTCTCATGACGCCTCACCATTTTAAACCTTATTTGGTTTGCAAAAGTGAAACTAAGCTCTTTCTGTGCCACTCGTTTTTTTTTTTCCAAGTTCAATTTTTGGATTGCAAAGCTTGAGACGGAGATAAGGGGGGAATATGGGGATAACTTTTGGGGACAGTGGACAGTGGATTTCAAGCGGGGGTCACTAGGGGAAGGGAGGAACAGAGGGAGAGGAGGAGAGCGCATGGGAGGATAAGGGGGGTGGAGGTGTGGAGCCCGGAAGGGGAAGGGAGTTGGTGGTGGTGGTGGGGGCCGAGTTTGGGGCCAGCGAGACACTCCAGAGAGTTTACAGAGCTTCAAAGGGAAGTTTTCTGCTTTGACTGACAGGCCCCTAGAGTGAAGGGGACCTGGTGGCAGGCGGCGTGCCCCGATCCCAGGATGCCCTGTGGTCTCCATGGCACCCACCCCACCCCCCACTGTATTCATCAGAAAGTGGGGTTGAGACGATGGGGGTCAAAGATGCGTGGAAGAGCTGCCGTAGATCATGGCTCAGTTTTCATGGTATATTGCCCTTGGATGAAGAGTGTGAAGGACGTGGTGACTTCTTTGAATAGGAAAGAGGAAGGCTAGAATTCCAAATGAACGCTGATGTGCAAAAGCGCAGAAGTCAATCAAGTGTGTTCATGGTCTCTATTAAAGGAGCCCAATGTTCTGTTGCTGTTTCATATTATTACTGTGATTCTACTGTGAATCAGGACATTAAGTGTGCTCGATAGCTGCAAGAAAACATCATCGCTGAAGTCAAAGGCCAGATATAACTGCTGTGCCAGCGCCGTTTCCCATCAGTTCTCAGCCTAGCATCAGAAAAAGTGCTTGTGATCCTACTTTTTTTTCCCCTTATTCCCTCACATGTTCTGCAAAAGAAAGAGAAAGATTCTCACTCTCAGAAAACAGAGCAGAAATTTGTCTTTTGAAAACAAAGCTAATTACCAGAGCTGCACCAAAAATAAGGCGATTAGTTGCAAATTTATACCTATAATTACATACCAAGAGGTTTCCTGATGGCTCGAGACGTACCTGTGGTGGTGAAATCTGTGAGCGCTGTTCTCTTGATTACAAAAATTCATTCTCCTTGTCACAGTATTTCCAAGAGTGCATCATATCCACCGTACAGTAAATGTCTGTTTCGGGGCTAAGATAAATGACACCATTGCTCCTACTCTTACACCTGGGTTGATAGATGAGAGGAGGGAAGCTGTGTTTAAATGTGTCCCAGTAAACACTGTTAGGCTTGTGCAAACAGCAGTACATTGATCAGCCCTCTATTCATGGTCAGCACGTCTCTGTCTGCACTGGATTAGTCAACATACCGACCCGTCTGTTTGCTTCACTGTAAACTGCGGCCAATGTCAATGCCAAAGCCTAATTGGAATCCTACACACTGTTGGGGCTCAGTTACATGAACCCTAGGAACTCATACTGGTTTGGTAGAACTTTTTATTCCTAAAAATATATTGAAATGTCAAAATGTGTTTCGTATGTATCTAATCCGTTAAATATTCCACAAAGTAATGAATTTATTGAAGATTCAGATGCTTTGTACATAAAATAAAGCATGCAAACTAGCTGAAGCCTATAACCCCACTTCTAATGATACTTCCCAACATGTTAACACACGTCTCGCAGATAACACACAGTCCAAAAGCACTCCTTTCTTGTGCAACTCCTGTAATGAGTATCTACAATAATAAGTGTGACAGAGTGTCAGTGGAAACCCCGGATCCATGAATATCAGGCTGGTGCCACTAACAACCTCTCATCTCACCGAGCTCCTCAGAGGAATGGACAACACTGGTTGGCTAGGCAGTGGCTACTGTGTGTAGCAGAGGAAAGAGAGAGATTTAAAGAGTGACAGAGATGGAGAAAAAGACGGAGCGTGAGAGAGAGAGGCATCGAAGCGTGGAGGGCAGCTGCATTGTATCACCCCATTTTAGCCCATTACGCTATGTATAGGGGCCTTTTTCCCCCCTCTTTTGCATGGTAATTATTTTCCAGCCCAAAGGTAGCTGCAGGCAACGTCAGCCACTGCGTCAGGGCCCACTGCATTAGCCGGCCATTGCATTATTTATTTGTGCGCGGGTAGCCGGATGGATACCCCAAATCCGCCGAGACTCGGGGGGGCCTCTCAATGTCACCTCATGCATTGTGGGAGGCAGTTTTGGCCGCTTGGACCTGCACCAGGAAAGCTTAGGTAGAGAGTGGCTCAAGGGCAAAATGGTATCTGGGCGTTGGAGGACACGTGCGTGGGAGCAGTAGTTAGGTGTATAATGTATTCAGAAATGGGTCAGAGGTTTAGTAACTGCCCTCGCTTATGCAAGAGTCAACTGCGGAGGGTTCATTGTGACGCACTGGATGACCATCTAAGGGGTCCTATAGGACATCATTGAGCACCAGTGTAGTAAAAGGTATGAGTAGAGGGTCATACAGTTCACAGCGCCTAAAGGCGTTTTGTGTAGCTATGGATGGTCATATGCAGTCACTTACCCCTGGGTATCATAGGTAAATAGATTTGATTTCAGTGTGCGGGAGCTGCTTTTACATTATGCCACTCACCCCTGTGTATCAATGAAGGGTTATTACACCCAAACACCACTGGGCTGGGTAAGGTCACAGCATGTCATGCTTATGTGCAGCGGTAGAGCGACATGGCTCAGTGATTGTGACGTTTGGGAGGTAATACCCTGGCGTCCCCTTCTGTACTAGAGCGCACACGGACACACAGAAGCACCCACACACCGCTCTGTCGGACATGAGCCCCCCCTGACCTGTCAGCCCCGGCCAGTCGTATTGTAGCGCCCGGAATGACAGCTGAACCACTGTCCCTGTCATGGCTCCTCAGTGTAGAAACACACATGTACACAAACACACATATCTGCTAGAACAGCGGTGCAACATCAACATCAACATCAACTCCCGCTGGCCCCTTGGATCTATCTCTCTGTCTCCCTGCTTGCCAGGCGGCTCCACCGCATGAGACGCTCAGACGGCCTTGTGACATGACAGTGACAACGTACTGATGCTCCGGAGAGCACCCACAGTGCCGTCCACATCACCCTGCACCCCCCCAATCCCCTCTATTGACCCTTTAGGGGAGAAGATCCATGTTTCCTTCTCTTCCCATTCAAACAGACACACAGCAATTTCAATTTTTTTTTGTTGTGTGGAGTTTACAAGATTCAAGTTTGGACACTTTTTGCCACCCATAGCTCATACTGCGTATGAACATTAGAAAACACTTTAACTAATAGATGCATAGATATATAGATAGGTAGGGTAGATGGATGGATAGATAGCATTAATGACTTAAAATGAGAAAAAAACGAGAAAGAGAATCAGTGATAGAGATAGTTAGACTTTGCCCTGGCACCCGGCGTTCCCCCTAATGGGAGCTGACATTGCTGAAGCGACCCAAGTGGACGAAGGGGAGGACCAGCATATTGCAGGCGGCAGACCTCCCAATTATTTTTCTGGCTGATAAGTACTGGTGCTTGTTTAAGGCTGCAGCATGGATGGAGGGATGGGATGGAGAGGGAGAGATAGGAAGATGTAGGAAGAGGAGGAGGAGGAACAGAGGGGATGTGGCAGGGTCTGGGTTGCATGGCTGACAGGTCTTGATCTGGCAGGATGGCTGGCTGTCACACACAGCTTAAGATGGGGTTCCTCCCCAGGGCTTATACATACACACATACAAGAACACACAACATGCATGCATGCACACGCATCATGCATCATGTACAGTAAGCAATGTGGAAACAGACAAAATGTGCACATGTGCTTACAAACAAATCACAACATGCGCACACCCTCACACACGTTGTTTGCATGTCCGTGAATACTGCATGGATGTTGAATGTCCGGAGTGGGCATTAGCAGCTTAACAGTCTTAGCTTTGGTGAGCTGCACAAGTCCACTTTGAGGGTGTTGCATCCAGAGTAACTTGAACAACTTTACCTCAAGACCGTTCCACACAAAGGCTGTCAACAAATATTCTAAATCTGAATATATAATCGAATTGTAAAAATTGATATTCAATTATAAAACAAAAAAAAGTGCCTTGGCAGCTGTTCTGGCCTGTCAGAGTTTCTGTTACATGGTGATTACTTTTTGTATCCACTAAAACCTGCTGAAGTCCGATATATTTAAATCCCTCTGGTCGTAATGTCCAGTGGAAAGATTTCCAGAGTTAGATGTGAAAATATTCCCATTCTTACACACTGTTTCTCTCCACAGCTTCTCTGATCTCAGCCCTCTCTGTCTCTGTCTCGCTCCTCTTCTGATGCAGTGAATTAACATTATTTCGAGTTAATGATGATTTTCGAACGGTGGACAGATGGTCCAAGAAGGTTTTGTTGAGTTTTGTCTTGTTGCTGTTGAGTTTGAATTAAGTGTTTTTTATGATGAGAAAATTGCCGTATTTGTAAATGGAGTTTGGTGGCTTTGGTGAGAGCGATATAACTGCTTTTTCTGGTTTGACAAAACGGCTCTTGCTCGTAAACAAAAAGATCAATCTTTGCAGGGATCCTTTCAGTAACATGTCAGACACTTAGATTAACAATCTTGGCTTGTCAATGGCAAAAACTTTTATTGGATGTACATTGACGTTGCACAAACACCCAGAGGTATTGCATTGCAGCCTGTTTTGCGGCTGCTGGCTGCAGCGCTCTCGTTGAACACTGAAGAGGTGGTTGTCTCCATTAGTCACTTGGACACAAACACATGGGAAAATAGGCTCCATAATCAGATAATATTTGACTGGAATTTCTCCCGTTTGTCTGGGACATTGACATCTTCCAGGACACGCGGACTGCACAAGTTGGAAACGCAGCACATGTCGCTTTCATTGATTAAAAATGTAATGTAGGTTGACCTGAAGCGAGCAAATCATATAACACAATACAGGGCATCATTTTATTTGTTTATGTTGTAATATGTAGGTATGCAGATCTTTTGGAAAGACATGTTAATGTTGAATTTCTCATTGTTTTGGTTTGCAAAAATAGATATTCGAAAGGTTCAAACAGAAAAACTTGCCAATCTTTGTTATTCACAAATTTCTGATGCTGTTGTTGTTATCTTGATGATTAAATGTCTGATAGTGTCCACCAGTACACTGTACAGTAGTTTAGCATTAGCTTGTAGTAGGAGCAGTTCTCTGTGAGGACAAAAAACCGGCACTGTTGGAGCACAGGCAGTTAGCTCGTTAATCCCTGGAAAAACTCAAAACTCTGCAAGTTTTGGGGAGGGGGGTGTACTTTCTGATTAATTGCTGCTTAATTAACTGCTTTTCCGTCCCCAAATTATTGTCGACACAAAAATATTAAACATCAGAATGCATAGACATTTCCTGTTCCTTTGAATTTAAGAGGTCTCTCATTGCGGTAATTAAGGTAGTGATGCAAACAGTTCAGAGCTTTTTTTCATTAAACCAATTTGAATTAAACACCTTCACCTCTAAACTGAAAAGTTTCGAGGCATGACATATTTTAGGCTGCGTGTCCTTCAAAGAAGTTTGTTGAGACCAGCCCTGTTCTTTGTAAATATACAGTATTTTATCCACTCTTTGTCAGTCATCAGTTTACCTGCTATAATAAGCAGTGTTAAATAAAAGTTTTTGTGATTATAGGGCCACAGGAATATAAAAATCAACTGAGTATATCTATGATACATTAATATTTATATTGCTTATGATGAACATCAGCTGGATGAGTGAATTTACAGTATCTGATCTGAAGTGGAGTTCAGGCTGCAGTGTCCAGGATTTCCTAAAGGCCTGGATGCCTTGCTGGACAAGAGAGAGGGCTTTAACAAGAAGGAAAGCAAAGACTGAGAGCAGTGAGCTGTTAGAAAAAGAAGACGCTCTCAATTGCTGATGGACGGCGGTTTGTGTGTGTGTGTGTGTGTGTGTGTGTGTGTGTGTGTGTGTGTGTGTGTGTGTGTGTGTGTGTGTGTGTGTGTGTGTGTGTGTGTGTTAGCAGGAAATGAGAGGACATGCTTATCTTCAAAATTATTTAATGAGTTGGGGGAAAAAAAAAACATGAAGTTTGAGGACAATTCATCCCAAAATAAGGCTTTTCAGAAATAATTATATACTTATAAAATAATTACATACTTCAGATCAGCCTTACTTCACATCAGAGAAATTGTTGCATCAATCACATCAGGCCAAATCACGCAACAGCAGTTCCTTAGTGTCAGCTCTTGTCTAAACAGCCGTGGTATCAGTGTCATGACAGCCTATAATTTGCCTCATGTTAGCTTAAATGAACACCATAATAAGGGTTATCCAATCCATGCTGAGTGTCATAATCTAGAGGAGAGTGGCTGCATTACATTGGTGTCATTGCTGTGCTGTTAATGCCTCAGTGATCACCGCTGCTGCTAACATGGCCCACAGCCAGAAAACACTGAGTAGTATCAGAGGTGAGGAGTTGTCTGTTTGATTTCATATCAGCCAATAAAACCATCACTGCTCCTCCCAAAGAACTTTTCTCCAAGATTTCTTTTTATGTATTTTATTTCACCTCCTCTCTCCTCGCTGCAGAAAAAGAAACCCTTCCTCAGTCTTTTTACAACTCACACTGTGTATTTATTGCAGCGCCTTTCATTATCACTTCTGATATTCTTTATGCATTGCCCAAGAGGAATTTTCTTTCGCAGCTGGGGTGCAGCTTCAGCAACTTTGCTGTGCTCCCGGAGTGGCTAGGGGTTAAGCAAGTATCACTCAGGGATGCTTCTACAGGTATGGTCATATTGAGGAGCAAATCTGAGTCCCGTTGGGTGAAAAACTCACTAACCGCCGCACTAACCTGCCAAGTTTACCTATTGTATAGCCCCTTGTATTTCCATGTACAAAAGCCACTCTGGGATACTTAGTTGTGCAGTTTCGAGGTCCCCCTAGTGAGGAAGCCTTTATGTGTGCCTTCTCTCAAGCAAGAATCGCTCCTTTTGCTTTAATTACAGTAAGTACAGCAGACCCCCCAGGCTTGTTTAAACAGATCAACCGGCAGAAGAAAGGAGAAAATGCTAATTAGTCCCATAATGTTGCTGACCACGCTAGTTCCTTAGCACTGCTGAGTTTTATTGACACAAGAAGGACAATAGGAATCTGTATTCAAATGACTTGCTCTGCCCTCGTGTTTGGGTGCAGCTGCAGCTGCGTGCAGGCCGCTACCTACCACATATTTTTACTGTATTGTTTAACAGACTGAAATTAGACGCAACGGTGCGAGGAAGCTGATACGTGTTTGTATCTACCTGTTTTGTTTCACATGTAAGTGCGTCGAAGCCGGTGGGATTTCAGTATTAGGGTGTGCTTTGCTGTTTTACATGTGTGAATATTGAAAAAAGGTGTGCGCGCGTTTCCATTTCTGCGTGTCTGTGTGGATGCATGTGTCAACTCCCCATCCTCAACTTCGGTGCAATGCAGAAAGCTTCTAATGCATTCCATGTTTCTTAGACGAGAAGCTGTATGTGCGTTAGTGTGTGTGTGAAGGAGAGAGTCAGAATCCAGATCAATACTATTGACCTGTTTACCTTGGTGCCGAGCATGCGGGGCCAGCTCTCCGGTTTACCACTTGAAACATTAAAACCAGACTATTAGTAATACTTTGGTCCTTCTCTTTGCTGATTGGACGCCCTGCACTGGGGCAGTCCACCTAACACACATGAAGACGGGGAAGAGACGGTGGTGAGAGGAGGAGGAAAAGAAGGGGGTTAAACAGAGAGGGAGGGAGAGAGACCCTGATTCTAATCCTCTTGACTTAAAGCCATCAGGTTTTGCCCATGTCTTGCTGCTCGCCTCTAGACCTGATGTGGTCACTCAACCCTATCGAGCTGCAGGGCATTGTGGTCCGTCCGTCTCTGCCACACTCACCCCCCTCCACCCTCAGGCGCTTTTGTGCTCCCAGCATCCCACCTCCTCCCCCTCTCTCCCCTTTTCTCATCCTCCTCCACACCACCAAAACAGAATTTCTTTAAATGCTTAATTTTCCCCCCTTTGGCTTCCTTTTTGCAAGCGCCCTCTCACTTGTTTGTCCATCGATTTTTCATCCCTCTCCAGCCGCTGCCCCCCTCCGCCTCCTTCCCGTCCTCCTCCTCCTTCTCTTCCTCTCGCCCGCCCCCCCAGCTCTTCGTCTGCATCTCCCCAGTCTCTCCTGCTCTCCTCTGTTGTTGATGCAAACTGATTTATTTATTTATTTTAAGCTTGTTGCCCAGGTAATTTGTGGCAGGTAATGACTTTCAGTGAATCTACTTTGCGCTCTTTGAATTCTTTTTCCGACCTTTGCATCATCCAGGCCCATCTCGCTGCACACCCCCTTTGTCCCATTTGCTCTCCTACTTTTTTTCCCATTTCCCTCTTTTACCATCTCTGTCTCTCCTCCTCGCTCCTCTCCGCTCTCTGCCAGTGTATTTTTAATTCCCCTAGATATCGGTGGTGCAAGGTACGTGTGTGTGTGTGTGTGTGTGTGTGTGTGTGTGTGTGTGTGTGTGTGTGTGTGTGTGTGTGTGTGTGTCTCTCTGAAGCCCACCTGAGGAGGTGATTGACACCTGGCCCTCTGCTGTGGAGGCCTCTCACTCCTGTTTTCCTCCTTTCCCATCACCCCCCTTCCCTCCTCTCTCTCTCTTCTCGAGCCATTGTTCTTGTGTCCGCTGGGGCATTGGAAGAGCGGTGTAAGTCTCTGGGAGTTTGGCGGAAGGAAAGCAAGGTAGGAAAGAAAAGGGGAGGGGAGGGGAAGTAGTGGCTGAAGATTTGCCTAAGATGATTTGGTGGTATTTTCCTCCATCCTATGCTCTTTTAGAAACAATGATATCAAATGAGCATTCTAATTCAGGAGGCAAAGCTAAAGGAGCCCTTACTCTCACACGAAATGATCCCTGCATCTCGTTATTTGCGAGGGTACGAAGAGGGGTACTTTGTGTGAGTGTGTAGGCATGTGAAATCTCAAGAGCCCCCCCCCCCAACACACACACATTTCTACCTCTTCTACCTCTATCTCTTTCTTTCTTTCTTTCCCTCTGTTCATCTTTCCTTTTCCTTGTTCCCATCGTCTCCTCCACTTCAGCCCTGGTAGCATTGCTGCATTAGTATTCATAGGGAGGACTGTGTTGGGGGGGTAAATAAGGCTTCTGGCTGTCCCCCAGCCAGCTGGCATACTGGGGCTGACTGTAGAGCTGGACTGGACACTTACAGAAACAAGGAGTGGGTACTGGGAACAATGACTGGGGCAAGAATTACAGTAAAATGGATCAAAATGTTTTAAGAGAAATAACCTTCATCTGCTGTATAACTTACAGTGCAGCACACTTAACTGTACACTACTGTGCTAAAAAGGGGCACTGTCACCCTCTCCTGATTGCTGACTCAAAATTATCCCTTAAATGAATGCTTTCAGAAAATATCTGCAGTATGGTACTCACATTTCATTATTTGAAGGACAATAAAGTAGATAGATTAAAATAGCACAGTGTGAACAAATATACAGCTCACTTCTGAGTTTGGTAATCAAAAAACAATAAAAGTTTAGCACACTGGGTTTTCTTCCCACTTCCTACTAATGCAGACCTAAACTCTGGTTTCTTGCAGCAACATTTCCTTTACAGAGACCCTTGAACAAAGTGAGCATGGTATTTTTAATATTAATCAGATATCTAAGAAGAGGCAGCATCTAACAACACGCCTCTGTAGGGTTTGAATTTTGACTGAAGTGCAGGGTCCTAATGAATGAGTTTCTCTGAGTGGCAGGTGTCAGTGTGTGGAAACCAGCTGCCCGGTCCCTCCAGGAGGGGACAGTAGAGAGCAGGGAGACCACATCTGCCTCTCCTTTACCCAGCAGGAGAAGGGAGGGAAGGAGGAACATGAACAGAAAGACCCTCTTCACCTCACATATCCACCAGGAATCAAGGAGGGAGATAGTTTAGTGCAGAGAGGATGAAAAGAAGAAAGAGATATCTTGCATTTTTTAACTGATCAAAGAAAAAATCTTGGAAATCAAAACAATATTTCCAAATTTAAAAAAGTACACATGGTCCTTGTGCACCCTGTGGTCATGCATAGACACACATAGACACACTCATACACACTCTGGTTCTTGCTTCTGGCATAATCCAGAGGTCAGGGCAGAATTCATCTCCCTTAATCATGCAGATGAACATGACCTTGGCCGGCCTTGGCACCTGGTCACATCAGCTCCCTTATCCAGCCTAGCTTTGCATCTCTGATTGTGTTAAATCATGTTTCCCTATCATCAGCAGACGCCGGATGGACAGCATCCTTCTCTAAGCACATCCCAGAAAAGGATAATTGCCAAGACCTTTAAAAGCCTTTCAGAAAGAAACGGGAAAATCAACATAATTCAGATGAAGGGGAGTATCGGAGATGTAAAGTATACCAGGCAATATTGGGGAGTGGAGAAAAAGGATGCAAGAGTTTTAAACCGGTGGGTCCTTGGCACTATTATGATGATGCGTTTAGCCATGCAGAGTGGGCCAGCCCATTGGAGGGCCCCTAAATGAAGAGGCTGACCTTCAACAAGCCCTCTCTCTGTTCATTAGCCACGTGGTGCTTATCTACAATAACACTGCTGAGGAGAATATGAGGCCAGCGGGCCCAGCCAAAGTCAATGATGCACTACAGGTGGAAAGATGAGTGTCTGAATTTGGCTTAGGGTACTGGACTTTTACCCCAATCTGCCCAAAGTCCCATTAAATAATATAAAGTTATTCCAAGTACATGCAGTATATGATATCAAGTTAGCTTCCAACTTTACAAGTGGAATTAGAGGAGAGAGAGTGTTAAAGGAAGCGAGAAGGGGAGCACTCTGCTGTGTGCGTACCTTTGCTCGCATTCTTGCATCAGCATCTATGTGCACACTGTTTTTAGACATACATGTGTTTGTTGCTGTCTGGAAAGGGTGCAGCACATGCGGAGCAGAGATATTACAAAGGTGCTTTTACTCTCAGGAAGCACCTGAATCACATGCACCTTTGGGGGGATACATCATGTACTGTAAGATGTGTGATTTGACATGAATAATAATAACAGTAAACTTTTATTTCTACGGCATTTTTCTTAACACAAAGTGCTTTCTAGAAAAAAAAAACAAGAGTAGATAAAACCCAAACCACAATAAAAACAACAGCAGGATCAAACAACATGAAAACACAGGGGTATGGAATAAAGTTAGAATTAAAACAACAAGGCCTGATATTTTATTTGTTTATCATTTCCAGACACAGGTGGACACTCCCATTAGGACAGCTCGCGTGGTGTCTCCGTTGTGACGTGATGGTTGGACATTTACTTCTGCAGGATTGTGGCGGTAAGAGCAAGAGGCTGTGCTTTTCTGCACTACATGTCTGGACAAGATGTTTTGGCAGAAAAAGGAGAAATCTGCCTGATAATATACCTACTGTGTGTATCTAGTCCCATCTGTAAGTGGCAATATAGAGTTAGAAGTTATACTATGCAAGCGGGCAAAATTAAAAAGTACCAGTGCGCGTACTAGTGAGCACAGGCCCAGTTCAAGCCCTGATATGGGGGCTGGGGGGGTAAATAGATGAATAAAAAACGGAGAGGGAGAGAGCAGACACAGAACGTGGTCGATAGTGTCAAAAGCGGATGACAGATCTAAAAGAATGAATATTGATCTTTAGGGGCCTTTACTCGGGGCGGCCTGTGGGAGGTCAGCCTGCGTAATTAGACCAGTGGAGGTCTAATGCTGAACTGGGGATGGGGCTGGGTTTAGAGAAGTAGGCTGTAGCTAGCAAGGATGTTGGAGACAATATGGATCTTACATGTGGACAGCGAAAACTGTGTTAAAATGATCACAAATGTTTAAGTTTGTGCAACAGTTTTGACCCACAATTTCAACTACAGTTTCTTTTCCTCTCGATTCACCTTTTGCTTTCAAAAGTCCAGAATCCCTGAGTCCCACTTTGTACTTTTATTAGAAACTGCTGCAGTTTCTAAGCTGTAAAAAAAAATATTTTTCATATAAAAAAATTAGTGCTGTGCCAGTGGGTTTGTGTGGTGGGAGCTGAAGTGGTAAATGTGGGCTCAGTGCTACATGGATAAGGTGCTGTTTATTGGAGCGGGCTGGCGGTGGATTAGAGTCCACACAACCCCAGGCTACAGACACTGCTCAAACAGGTTTCTGCTTGATGATGTCAGTTAACTCCTGCTCTCTGTCTGTCTGTCAGTCTGTCTGTCTATCTCTGTTAGAAGTTTAAATACACACTTGAATCTGTGGAAGTGGGTGTGGCGCCTGCAACCACACACTGTAACACACACAGATGAACATAGCTACTCACATGCTTTTATAAGTATGTGCACAAAAATGGACACACATAGATAGACACAGGCCCATATGCAGTCCTGCACATGCACACACACGCACCCACACACACATGCATGCATGCGCCGTCTCTTTATCTGTCTGACTGTGGATAAATGCGGGCACTGGAGACTGAGTGTGGCTGTAATCCGTGTATCATTGGCTTTATCCACTGCAGTAGCACTGCTGATTTAGTGCTCCACAGCCTTAGTAATGGGCCCCTGACACACACACACACAGGGTGCACACAGTGCACCATGTAGTGCATCCACCCTACATGCTTTGTCCTCTCTAAGATGTTCCTGCTCACTGATTGACCCTCAGTTCAGACCCTCATATGCACACACTCCCGTGCACTTGTTTATGTAAAGATAAAGAAACACACAGGCACGGATGTACTCAAAAGCAATCGCATGAGCTCGCACACACCCACACGCTCACAGACACACAACAGCAGCAGTGTGGTTGTCACCGCCCGGGGACGTCTCATGGTAAGGTGAACTCGGAGTGAACCTGCTCCAAACATAAATAACATCTCTCTCTCTCTCATCTCTCCCTAGCCCCCTCAGCCCCTCTTCCTCCCCTCACTCCTTTTCTCTCCTTCTTTCTCTTAAGTCCCTCCCTGTTCCTCCCTTCCAGTTTCCCTCACTCTTTCGTGTGAGCGGAGTTACGCAAAGTATAAGCATTAACACAAAGGGATGTTGCGCATTCCGCAGCTCGGAATACCCACACATAAACATAGTCTTGGAAACACCTGAGGTCATGCATTGAAGTACCCTTGCTGGCACTCAGCAACTATATGCCAACATTGCCACAGTCACATCAAAGTGACTTTCAAAAGACTTCAGATCATATTTTATTAGGTGATGTCTTAGATCTTTTCTTGGCCAAAACTGCCTCTACTTCTCTTACCTAGTTGTTTCTGCATCAGTACATCCATCCCACCTCGAAGCAAAGCGCCTAGGAACACAATCAGAGCACACAATGCAACATCTTCCACTAATAACCTACCACCTCCCCGTGTTTATAGCTATTTATATTAGAGAATTCACCCCTTCCCCCTCTTTATCGCTGTTGGTCCGTATCTTCGGTCCCCTTGCTAGCACTTCCTGTTAACACACGAGGCGTTTATTGATAGGCCATTCCCATTAGTGCTGTTTACCTGTCAGGGCTCACTGCACTAATGAGAGAGCTTTGGGGAGGAAAAATGAGTAGGGACGGTTAACCGCTAATGGATGTTTACAGCCTCCCTGGATACTACTGTGTTTGCCACCACCTCTGCTGGTACCACTATCACTAGCCCCAGACCCGTTCACCTGCTAATTGGTACAGTGCTGAAGAGCCAGCCTGGGCCTATTAGATTATCATGGGATGAGGATGGTTGGAGAGAGCATAGAAAGGAAGGAGCCAGATAAGTAGGGGGAGGATTGGTGTTGGAGAGTGGGAGTTGCTTTTGGGGTCACAGGCCTGATCAATATCTAGAGATCAGGGGCTGTGGAGCGGCTGAGTGCGGACATTGGAGTGGGAGCTGGATGGGGGTTTGAAGGGGTATGTACGGGGGTCATAACATCAGCCCTACGTCGAAAGGTTCTCTTTGAGCACTATTAGTGCTGGTGGTGAAGGGTAATTGTGCCATTAGAGCTGTAAGTGATACTAAATGGTGCAGGTATGGTAAAGGGATGACTGCGTATAGTGAGCCGGCAAGTGATCTAATGTAAATCTCCAATCAGGCATCTTAATAGCTGATGTATCCTTGAGGAAAGCACCCATAATTGTTTCAGTGTGACTGATGATCTTAAAATATCTCAGTCCTATCGAGCCAGCTTACCTGAGTCATTTGATTTGGTCACAGGAGCACAGGAGACGAAATAAAACTGATTCATTTTCTTTGCAGGGTTTCTTTCCTATGCAAGCAAGGAGTGTATTTTTGTGTGTTTTACAGTGTTGAGCCAGGGAGGTTAGTTTCTGAATAATGGCTGAGAACAATCCTGTAAAAGCACAGACAGAGAAACTCACATTCTACTGGGTACATGCATTTTATATTGCACTAGGATTGCATGGTCCCCGAAAAGATACATTTATGTTTTTATTAGATTATTTTAGAAATCTTGTAAATGCTGGAATACATGTGCAAGGTATTTATCTCTTTATCGAATGGCTGGGCTCATAACGTCTCTTCTTTTCCTCCTCAGTGTCTTTTTCTGTTCTTTTGAGCAGGTTAGATTGTAGAAAAAATCCTTTTTTGGTCAATAGCCTGCAGTCTCAACACTACAGTTTACAGTAGATGATGGGGCATGATCAATTACTGTATGAGATAATGTTCATTCACTGATGTGGTTCTTAGTGTGAACTTGTAATCCACATTTTCTGCTTAATGAATTAATTTTGCTTGTCCGTTGTTAAGTGAAGGGGTCAAATAAACTCTCAGCAGAGCTAAGACCCCAGCCTTCTTTCTTTAATTCACTTGCTCCTTCTCTTTTCTCAGTCCCTTATCAACTCTGTTTCTCCACTAATTAAAACCACACATGAAACAAGGGGATTGTAGACAGACAAACACACACAGACACACACACAGAAAGAGAGAGAGAAATAGAGATAGCTGGAGCTACAATTACCAGGCAGGCCTCTAGTGTCTCATTGGGTGTCTATTAAGAGGGGGGCCTGGCTCATTGTAATGATGGCAGAGTTTAATTACTTCCACCCGGCGCCTGTTGTAAAACATGCTGATAAATGAGCCAACAGGACGGCACATCATTATTTTTCTATAGTGCCAGGCTGCTCATACATGATTATGAGAGTGGGAGGGAGGTTCCCATACCTGCAAGAGCGTGAGAGCGTATTCACTGCACAGGAGAAGGGAAGAGGAAGGTGTGTGGCAGCGTGCGCGTGTGTGTCTTCCCTCAATTTTTCAGTGTGTGCACGTGTGCAAGTGCAAGGATTTGAGATATTTGATGGACCCGCAGATGCCGAATCAAAACACAATAATAAGCAGTTCCACCAACCCATGATAGTGCAATGATATCTGGCCACCCATGAGACAGATATATATTCAGAGCACACAAGGAGCAATGTTATTCACTGAGCACAGGACTGCTCCTGAGCACTGTATGCACTAATGCTGCTCAAATACAAGTTTGCACACTGTACACTGTGTCTCACAAACAAATATACATATTCATAGTCATTAATTTTACACATTTTTTAGAGGGGGGGCATGTGTGGACCCCCTCTGATTAATTGTGTTCCTCCTCCACCATTATTAAATCGCTGAGGCAAATATCCCCCATACAATAAATCCCTCTTGGCCCATGATTAATCAAAAAGCACACAAACCTAAGAGTGGTGGCGGGCAGGTAGAGTTACAGTGCTAAATCATCTTTATTGCACGACGAGCAGGTTTGTGTGTGTGCTCAGGGTCCAGTGCCATGGTGGACTACAGTGGATGCTTGGCTTCTGGTCAGCCACCTCAGGGTCATAGACTCACTCATTTTGACCTCTGTGTCATTGATTTGCCAACCTGGCCAGGGCACAAAGGTGAACAAGATGGTGGCAAAATAGACTCTGAAGAGGCCCAGTGATTACAGGGACTTTGCTCTCCCATTGACCAGTCATCTCCAAAACTAAAAGTCAGGGTTATGAAGCTGTTTTATGTGTTTATGTGAGAGTGTGAACAAAATGTTTAGCCTTGTCCACCTTAGCATGCACCATCAATTTGGCATCTCCTTCGTGTAGTTGTAGGTCTTACTGTGATAATAGTGGGGTTCCATAATTAGAGAGGGTGCCTCCCTTTCACCACTGCCACGTGCAGACTTTGTGGGGGAGCAGTCACATGAGGCAGAGATGGAGAATCTACAAGACCCTGGCTTCTGGAAACCTCAATTAACCTGAATGATTAGCTGCAGACATGCAGCACACCTCACTAGCTTGGCATTTCTCAACCAAGCTAATATTAACACAGTGACTTCATTCCATCCTGTTGTACTTCATCACTGTCCTTTTACCGGGAGGTCTTCATGTCTTATTGACCGAAAATGACAATGTTTGGAGTATCAGAGCCTCCTTATTTCCATTTAGCACAAAAGTGCTGATGCTAATTTGGAGGTTGCATAATGAGTTTTACATGTATTTGATTAATAGGGTGCAGGGTGGCAGTACAGCAACAGAGGCTACTGCGGTATGTGGTTTACCTTCACCTTATGTTAAATACTAATTGATTCCAATGCATTTTTAATCACCTACTAATTGGCGATTACACTTTTAAAACATGCCCCATTGCTGCTCTGGCAGAATTACGGGGTTGTTGAGTGCGAAGATGGAGTTTAAAGGGCATAGTCCTCTTAGCATCCACAACTAAATGTCACAGTTGTCTGTTAATGTGTCAACCAAATCAAACATGCACAGTGGTCGAGGGGTGCTAAGTGACAGGTGACCTTGGTGGCGTGATGGAAGACTGGGCTGGTATTTGAGCCCTCTGATCTTTGAGTGGGAAACCCTGTCTGGTCCTGTCTAGAGATGTATGCCCAACCAATTAGACATGAAATGGCAGTGACACTCACACCCCACTTATCAAAACAGTCTTCAAGTGTGTTCATGAATTCAAATGAAATATGCTTCTTTGCTTCAAACATGCAGACAGGGTCATGCGAAATTCAGTCAGTATTATTGTATCTAGGTCAGCATGTATAATGATTGTTACAGAGGTCAAAAAAGACTCAGATATTACCCGTTTAAGACATAGAGACTTACACAAAAAATATCTACCTTAACCTCTCTTACTCGTCTTCTCACCTTGTCAAGTGTGCATAATCAGAAAAATTCTGATAGCTATTCATTCATTATTGTCTACTCTTCCCTTACCCATAGTTACCCCATCTTGGACAGCATCCCCCATTGGATGACTTGCGGTGGGCCCACACACCTGGTTGGGTCGTCTGCGAGGCATCTGACCTCCCATACACACACTTGCCCCCCTCCTACATCTATTACTGGGCCCCACGGTGTTCCATAATGTTCTGAGTAGTCAAGCATATAAATAAAGGTGAAGCAAAATGACTGCCTCTGTCTTGACAGAAGTGCTGAACCACAAAGAACACCTTGAAGGGCATGTTAACTGTCAATAGAGTTCTGTGTAAGCCCCTTCAATTAACATAAAACTTAACAGCTCCCCAGTTAGCCGCTATATAACCCTGGCGCTGTCTCCCCTCACCCATTCGCTAACCCCCCTCCTTCGGCTGCCGTCATGCAGTCTAGCCGCCGAAGAGGCAGTAAACAACATCTCACCATGTACTTGCACAGAGGCGGTTACAAACACGCATAAGCATAATGATATTCTACTCTCACACACACACACACACACACACACACACACACACACACACACACACACACACACACACACACACACACACACACACACACACACACACACACACATTCAGTCCAGCATTCACACACAAGAAATTCAAACACACACTAGCGAGGCTTTCTCACAGTCCTTGCAAATTACAAACCCAAAGAGGCTGTGCTCACATTTTGCACACACACACACACACACACACACACACACACACACACACACACACACACACACAAGAATGCACACGCACACACAAATTTGAAAAATCCCATTTACTGTGATGCTACGTGACTGAACTTTGCTAGCGTAGCGTAGCTTACCCCTCTCTCCCAGGCCCATGGTAATGCTGCATGAGATTTGTGATGCAGTGGGGAGATGCATATGGAAGGCCTGTGCTCAGATCTCTCGGTCATGCACCCCATTAGGTCCTGTTGTTGAAGCTGTTGCTATCAAAGCTGAAGTAAACTGCTCAGCAGTCAGCTGTATGCCTAGACACAGAGATGGAGACAGGCTAGCGATCACACTATTCTACTAGGATAGGCCTATCTATCTTGTAATTAGGATGTGTGAGTAGGCTACAGGGAGGTAACTTCAGGCTCACAATCAACAGAGGTGTAGGATCAGCCTGGTTTGGGGCCTGCAGTGCTCTGCAAAATGCACCTTTACTGTGCATGTACAGAGCGTGATATACAGATTGATTTTAAACTAATGGTGCATTCCTTATAGGATTTCAACTATAGTGAAGTATTTCATCATGCACATTCTCAGACTGTGTAGAATCAAAACCAGTCTAAAGAGGATAAATTGCCCTAAAGACAAACAGAATGATGAAAATGCCCAGAATGAATGGGCTCAAAGATTCAACCCTCTATGTGTTGAATAGCCCCTAATGTGTTTGGGTTTTGAGATAACATGCAGTAAATACCAGCATTCTTCTGCTCATCACAAAAAAATCCAATGGCAGCTTTCACATTTGCTTCCCATCACTGGTGATTCCTGGGGAGGCGTTATTTGTGCAGCGCATAACAGTGCTGCTCTGTTGTAATTGTCTAGGTTTTGCAAAGGGCCACTCGTCTTTCATTCCCCTGCCAACACACATGCATATTCGTGGAGGTGAAACTAACATGCTTAGTTGTTGTTTTCCTGCTTTGCCATTCTTCAGGGAGACTTAGTTCTGGTGTGGATTTGCTCCCTTCGCGCCCGCAGCAATGTGCCTGTGTCTCTGGGAGAGGGATGGCATCAGCTGGCATCGGATGGCAGCAATTCAAACCATGGCTCCTTTTCTGTGGGCGCTCCTGTTCAGCAAAGTAGATTGCTGGGGGAGGTTGCTATACCTTCCTTCTTTTATTTCTCCCTCCTTTTATGACTTTCTTTAATTCCATTCTTTACCCCCACCCTGTGTCTGCGCCTCATTCCTGCACAAACATAATTCTGCTTGCAACACTCAGGGATGGCCAATGAGATGGTTTCTCTTCAACGAACTAGGCTACTTGCAATGGAGAATGAGTGAGGGATGTTGAGAGGTGAGATTGGATAAAATATGCAAAAGAAAACACAAATGTCTGTGTAAAACAAAAAGAACCCATCAGACTGAAATTTGATCAAAGACTGGAATTGAAAGGGAGATGCGAAAAGAGGATAACAAAGACGAGTCAAAAGAGACCAATTGGTGTCTGTGAGTGACAAAAGGTTGCTCATCCTATTGCCACCCTGGCCTTATCCCTTTAGTGTAGCGCGCTGGTTTTAGGTTTGCAGAAAGACTCCGGCGTGAAATTCTGCTAAGCATGGTTGGGAGCCGCAGAACATGGAACACGGATGAGCCGGGATTAGGGAGGCCCAAAGCCCTCCCTTCATTTGCGCCTTGTAGGGTGTCTGTGATCTGGATGGTGCTCAGTGGGCGACACATGCCTGTCAATGTCCACTGGCTGCACACACAACGACGCGAGGTCTCGCGCGCAGTGATGTGGCCACACGCCACCTCCACAAATCCCCCACTCTCCCACAGTGCCGCTCATCTATACACCTCTGTCCGCCAAGCATTTCCAATCCCCGTCTTTATCTCCCCTCCTGCTCCCTCTCCACATGACCGTGTTCTTACTGTGATCTCATCACGCCTCAAACCGCACTAGGCCACTTAGCCAGATGCATGTGCTACTGGATGTGTTGTGTCTTTACAGCGGTTTGGATGCTTGCCTGTGTGTCCGTGTCAGGCTGGGCCTACATAAAATAATGTAGCGTGGTGCATGGGTGTGAATTTATTGTTTGAGCTTACTCTTTGTCTGTCCATCTGCGTGCACTGATGACCAGGCATGTCAAGGGCCCATATGCTGTCCTCATTGAGTTCTTCTTGTCTCCCCTTTTTGTCCTGTCCTTAAGGCTGGCCATACTTACACACGCTTTTCATCTGCAGTCAATACCTATTGAGCTGTCCATGAAAGGGAAATGACAGCCAGTTCATAACTTCCAAGGCTGATCGATAAGTACCTGCACAGCTCAACTCATTCCTGAATCGCTCCTCTCTCCAAGAACTCATCCCGCAGAACCACCTTTTCAAGCACATCATGCCTGATTGAAACGAAGGCATAATGTATGTTGTTTTCTAGGATTATGAATAATACAGTAAATCCTTCAGTTCAAAAGAAGTTATTTTATTTGACCATTTAGCAGGTGATACACAAGTGGTTACTGCACAGGTGTAAACAATTTCAATCCAATTAAGACTGTAAAGCGTCTGCATACTGTGATTATCATGTGTACATTTTTGCGTGGATTTTAAAGCATCTGAGGGCACATGCATAAAAATCATGCATCTGCAAAGGTGTGTGTTTGACTGATGCATTTATTTTCTGTGAAAGAATTGAAACAACTGCACTTAACGTGGTGTCGAGTTATCAGGTGAACTCAGGTGAAGTCTTTGATCCTGTAAATCCATGGTGAGTCATGAAGGGAGGATGTAGATGAAGGGGAGGTGGTTAAAAGGGATTTTTAAGTATTGAGTCAACAGCTGAGATATTGATTCTGAGCTACTCAATATAAGTCAGCTGAAACTAATATTTACTGCATGTGGACAGTGTGTTTGACTGCTTTTATAGGTGTTTGCACACGATCTGTATATGCATGAATTAGTCTATATAGCTGTTTTTTTTTACGATTGCACACATTCATGCTGTTTTTCATGTATGCTAGTGTGCATCTGTGTATTCCTGCACTGTGCTAGTATGAGGCCGTTAATGGCTCGGCATGTTGGAGATGTGTGCAGTCACAACAAAGCCCGCAGCCCTCAAAAACACACACACACACACACACACACACACACACACACACACACACACACACACACACACACACACACACACACACACACACACACTTGTCCCCCGAGTCCAGGGATGTCGACACAGAAGACGGAGGAGTCTTTGAGGGCCAAACTAAGAAAGCTCAGGGCCAGGAGCTAAGGAGAGGAAGAGAAACTTAAGGTGCAAGGGGAGTGGAATAAATGATAAATATCTTTGCTTACTCTTTTCAAACATGAGGGGAAAAAAACCCTCCCTTGCGGAGCTTGAAATGCTGAACTTTGTCTAGGTCCGGTTGCGGCCAGCCAGCAGGCAGCTGCGGCTCCAACACTTCGCTCTGTATCTCTGACTCTCTCTCCCTTTCTGACGCTTTCTCCCTCGACCTCCCGTTCAAAGCAAAGTTGGCTCCTTATTTATGTGCAAATTTGCTCTTAGGCCCTACGAGGGTGGCGCGCATGCTGAATCTCTCCTTTCTGGGCTTTAGCAGATTATCCCGCTGCTCCCTTTGGTCCCCGTCGCCCTAAGCCCAGCTGCCCCGACCTTTTGTCATTGAGACTTTCTCTTCTCGCCTTGGTGTCTTTCTTTACCTCTCTCCTCTCTCCCTCCCCCTCCCACCATCACTCTGCACACTTCCCCCCACGCCGCAAGGCCTGAACTCTCCTATCCTGCTCCAGACGCCACAGCCATCACCCCCCTCCTCCTCATCTTCCTCCTTCCCCCTCCTGCTCCATCTTGTCCCTTGCCTCTCTCCTGCGTCTTCTACTTCCCTCCTTCACTCCCTCTCAAAGGGCCATTATATCGCTCTCTTCATGGACAAAGGACCCTGGAGAGACGGGTGGGGGGGTTGGAGAGGGAACATGGCTGGTGCTTTGCTGCTCTCTCGTTCCTAATCGATGAAAGTGGCCCACGTGGAGCTCTGAAGGCTAATCAATACTCTTTTTTTTCTCTCCTTTTTTTCCTCCCTATCTTTTTTCTTGACCGTCCGTTTTGTTGCTGACTCTGACAAAATGCGACGAACAGAATGGGGGGCTGGGGGTGTTTGGAGGGGACACCCCCTGATCACTTCTCTCAGGGGGTTCCAGAGGATTGGTCTGTATGTGTGTTTTTCTAAGTGTGTGTGTCAGTGTGTGCAGAACAAGTTTACCTGTGTTGGGGGGGTGGGCGGTGGCACAGTGGGTGCTTGGAAGAGCGTAGCTGACGGAAAATAGAGAATGAAATCAACAACGTGACCTCCTCCGACCCCATCTGTATCCCTACACCAGCCTCCTATCCCATCCCAGCCGCCCAGCACTTTTGCCCCTTTCCTCTCTCAGCTGCCTCCCTGCCGGTTTAGGTTGCTGAGCAAACAGAAGGCGAGGACTCGACTCTTTCTCTGCCTCAGCTTGCCGTATGGGCGCATGGAAGGATTTGGGAAGCCTCAGCCTGCTAAGCCACTTCATTGTATTCTTCTCCATCTTCCCTCTCTCACCTCTCCCCTCTCTCTGTCTTTGGCTGTTCTCACACCATCTACGTCTGGGCTCTGTCTAGTCCGCTTAAATATAAAAGCAGCGTCGTCATAGAAAGGCTACATTTCTGTTTGACATGAAAACAGTTGATTTTTGCAGTTTTACCTTCCCAAGACTGAAGATAGACAGAAATTTTGATGCTACTAACTTTCTGACATGAAAGACATGGGAGATAAATGGTGGATTTACTTGTTTCGTTAGAGCTTAAAATCACATGCAGGTTGTTTTTTTCGTGCTATTTCTGCTTCATTAGACGAGAGCCTACTCTGTCCAAAAGAACCTGGCAGTTATACAGTAAGCAATCAAGTCTTAAGGGGCATCTAGGTGTTTTACATAAGTAAATTTGAACACAACAAAGTATATATGTTTGCCCCTGAGATAGTGACAGGTGCTACTTCAGCTGCAAGCATAATTGGGTACATCTACCTGATGAAGGTCAATTCGACTAAGATGTTGTACAAAATGCGTAATACAGTAATAGAGCCTGATTCTTCACTTTTATTCAAGAGCTTCTCACATAAGCATGTTTTCATTAACAGTGATATTTTCTTTCCTTAATTATTTTTTTCTGCTGGTGGTTTGTGCGTAAAGAGGGAATAAATATACAAGTATTTGTTGGTGTGCATGTACACTATGTGTCCACGTGCTGTAGAGAAGCAGTTTATTGAACTGATGGTTGTTTAAGTTGATCTTCCAGTTTCAGGATTTTTGTCTTCTGACACTTCCTACTGATCACTGAGCACACACACAAGACTCACTGAGATATGCAGTATGAATAAGACAGTTAGCACAGTGTGTACAGTAACGTGAAGCACAAGGATGTAGTTGTTGATGAATGATGATGATGATGATGATGATGATGATGATGATGATGATGATGATGAAAAATAATCTGGATCCATTAATGGTCCGTTACTGCAATCAATTATTCACTAACTGATGTCATAAAATAGTTCTCTGCAAAGTTTTCAATTTTTTCTATTTTGTAATTCACCATAAATTAATTCAATATTGAGATGATTAAAACCAAATGAGCTAAAATGGATTTAGACAGAGGAGACTCTCAGTCTCACTCAAACACACACCACACACACACACACACACACACACACACACACACACACACACACACACACACACACACGCACACGCACACACAGATGCAGAAACATCACATATATAACACTGCACCTCCAGGACCTCGTACCTCCCTCCTCATTGCTTCATACACCTGTCTAACTGGATATTTAACAGCTTTTTCCCTTTCCTATCACCCTCCAAACACCAGCAGAGAGAAACAATTACGCTCAACTCTGCCACTGAAATGACAATGCGACATCCCCTTCACTTTACACCACACGACTGTTAACCGTATGTGGTAATTACCTTTCTGCAGCATCTTCACAGTCACTTTATTAGTCTCCTAACAAGGCTTTTTAAAATATAAATAGCAGCCAATGAATTGGCAATTAACCTTGCAAATAAGTATAAATGACTGTCCGGGAGACACGGTATTGACGGAGACTGTCAGAGCGTGGGAGTGAAAGAAAGGAAAAGAGAAGAAGAGGGATGGATGGGGATAAAGAGGGGGGAAAAGCAGACAGAGAAACACGCCAGGAATGGTGGGAGATGATGCAGTCCATAGGCAAACTGCTCCCACGGGCCATTGTTTGTTGTGTCTGCACTGGACCATTGTTTCGGTCCCTATTAACCTCTTGGCCCTCTGTGCGAGAGCGGGAAAGGATGGGTGCATTCAAAATGACAGACATGGCCTAGTGACATAGGAGGTGAGGAGTGGTTTTAACAGAGGCTTAGGGGCAGTTGGGACCCTCGCTGTCGGGCTAAAGAAGGGGGGCTATGTGTGTGTGTGTGTGTGTGTGTGTGTGTGTGTGTGTGTGTGTGTGTGTGTGTGTGTGTGTGTGTGTGTGTGTGTGTGTGTGTGTGTGTGTGTGTGTGTGTGTGTGTACGTACGTGAGAGATGGAGGGAGTGTGTCTGTGTGTGTTTGGATGGGAGGGGCGTTTGTCGAGCTGACCAGAAGGGGGAGGAGTTGGCCAGCCCAAGCCGAGCAATGTGATGTCAGACAGACAGCCCCGATGCGTTTCCTGTTCTGAAGCGTGCTCGAACACTTAGGACTTCACTCTGTACAGCTTTATACATCGCAGGAAACCATTTAACGCAGTAGACTTGAAGCTGCTTTGCAACATGTGCTGCACCACTCCTCTGTGATATATTGTAGTTCTTCTACAAGCTCTATTACATCACCTTTCACCTTTACTCACCGTGCTGGCAAAGTGCTGCATTATATTTGAAATGATGAACTTGGACTTCTCGATTTATGTCCAAACACCAAAGCAGGAAGTGATCAAATGTCATTGGCTGTATTATAATTCTATTCCTGTACTTTGTAATTTTACAACTGTTATTTCTCTCTACTCTGTTTCTTGAAAGAGTGCATTTCCTCTGTTTGCCCCACGTTTAAAGATCACACCAGCTTGGATGTTAACTTTCCAACATGAACATCTTATCTAGTGTCGCAAGATCCCCTTCACCACTCCTTTCTGTCCATGGTGAGAAAGTACAGATACATTTTGTCTCTCACAAAACCACAGGTCCTTCATGGATAGATGCAGCGCTGTGTGTCGCATCAAGAAGCCTCTGTCGCTTTACATGGGGACACACCATTTCCTGCATACGAAGGACGCAATCGCTGCCTGTATGCGTCCAAGTATCAGAGGATTGTGAGAACAGGCGAGCTAACCCCTTAGAGCCTTACCTGTGCTCTAGTCAGGAGTGAAACGACAACTCTTTACCACACATTGAGAGCCAGTGAGAGCAGGAAGCTGGAGGAAGGTAGCCCTAAGAGGATGAACCGTGGGATTTAGAGTCCTGTGGGTAGGGCAGAATGCCAGATATTCTAGCTGAAAGTCCTGTGGATCAGATGAAGCTGTCAAGCAGGGCAGTAAGATGAGAGAGCCATGGGGAGAGGGAGCTTGGAGATGGAGGCCAGGCAGGGAAGCTCAGCGGATAGCAGAGACAGAGAGCTTAGGCTGAGGATCAGGGTTGTTTTACAGGAAACTGTCAAAGGTAGGGAGAGAAAGGGAGCTGAGATAGCGTGTGACTAGAGAATCAATGAGGTGAAGAAATGGAAGGTGTAAAACAAAATAATTCCCACAAAGATCAGATTAAGAAAGTAGGTTAAACTCAGTTTTGGCTTAATTTATATTATGAACGGGGCACTTCAGTGGTACAGGAGACAACTGCGTGGAAACAGGTTAAGTTCCTGAAATCAGCTGCCGCCTTAAACCGTAAGAGTAAGAAGACATAAAGGGTCAGGCAGTGAAAATCTCAGAGTAGACTCGACAAGATATATGAGCAGTGTTTAACGTGTCGTGTGTCTGGATGTCACTCGTCCGGGGAGCCTGGGAAAGTAGTGTTAAATTACGCAGAAGGAGATAGCGGGACCCTGTCAGGACATGGCGTGGCGTTGCGCAGAGTGCAGTGGATGGACGTGGCACTGGTTTGTGCCCCCCGGAGTGCCCTGTCAGGCCTCATGACCGCATTGTGCAACCACACACAGACACACACACACACACTGCAAGGGAAGAGAGATTAAAGTGCACGCGAGGGAAAGCGAGCCATGGACTCTGCTTCATCCTTACCCTCTTCAGTTTTGCACACTTTAGACTCTTTCCATTTCTGCTATTAAAAGTTCTAAAAATCCAAGTATGCGGTATTGGCTGGACAAATATACTTGAAAAGCCCACTTCTGGTATATTTTATCATATATGTGTTTGAGATTTTTCAAAACATAATACAAAGTTTAAATCTCTGTAAACCCATCACCGTATTCAGGCCTGAATTACAGCCAGCTCACACCAAGTCCCACGCTGAAACTCCATATACAGCCCGACACTCGTCCTATCGATCAGCAAAGCATTGATCATAGAGCCTGACAAACTGTTGCACTACTCATTAACCCAGCAATAAGCATTAACATGCATTAACAGTGTCAGCTGTCTTAACCCAAAGCAGGTGTTTTCGTCTCATTTACCTCAAGGCAAAAGCATCCATCAAGTTATTAAAACTCAGGCCTTTGATCAAATCTGGTTCAGTTGCCATCAGTGATGAGGAACCGAGATGCCTCTGGATCATTTTTGTTAACACTTTTATTTATGTTCCAAGTGAGACTGCTCTCTTAAAATCTTTAACTTACCCAGCGTTCAGGCTAGTTCGGTTCAAAAGTTCACTGTTGTGGACTGGTCATGCCCAGTTTTCAAGACTTGTCAGTTGGCTGATGAACAGCAATATTTTCAGCTGAGGAGGCTACCAAATTCACATTATTCTTATTGTTTCCCATAGTTAAGTAGTGTACAATGCAAGCTTCACACCAGCAGATAAATGCATGACATGGACACAGAGCTGACAACAGAGCTACGTTTGAGTAAATACAGCCAGTCTACTGGTGTTCAGTCTGATTCTGCTCATAAATTACATGAGTATTTATATTCAAAACGTAACCCAGACTACCTTCAGTGCATGCAAAGTCACTTAAAGTTCATTAAGACTGCATTAGAAGTATTAATGAATGTGCTTTAAGAATTTAAAATTCCCTTGCATTTCTTAAATAATGGACTCCTCTGAAGTGTTGTCACTGCATTGAGGCATGTAATATGTACATGTCCTTGTTCCCTTTCTGTTCTTGATCTTCTGTCTGTAGCCACCGATTCTGTTGAGCCTCCTTTGTCTGCTTCAAGGTGCTACAGAATGACATTCAGCCCTCAGTCTTATGCTCTATTGTGCTCTGAGGAGCATCAGCCTTGATGTGAAAAGTTACTGGTTGGCTGTCAGACATGGTCAGACCTTTAGGTTGGGATTGTTGCATATAGTAGGTGAATGTCTTCACCCGGCGTGTCTGCAGCGTCGCTCTTGAATGAGGTGTTGAGAAACATTTCTTCGATGCGAGGGGTGTGGAGCCAGTTGCATTTTGACATTCAGCACATTCCGCGACACTTCAGGGGTTACAAATCGGATTAATAAACGCTTAATTACTTTAAAAGGAAATTCCTCTGGCTTTAATCGAATATTAATCACTGCTTATCGTTGTCTTTTAGTCACACTTAATTACCATGGTTTTCCGCTTTTCACCTCCTTTTTTTATGTTTTCTGGGGTGTGCACAGATAAAACGGTAACTGTTCTGCATGGCTGAATCACTGCCTTTATTTCTAACACACTTGATTATCTTCTATATCCATCTATTTTTTTTTACTCTATCAAAGCCCTGGTTTATGATGGATTGGCAAGACCTTGAATGCATATTTCATGCAATACTATACATTAAAGCATTTTGAAAATACTCCAGAGTATTATCTCTCTCTGTGAATGAACACACTGCCTTAAAATGGGAATTTAAAAGAAGTTGCATGCGTAAAAGTGAGTAAAAGTACTGTATTTCCGTAGTAATTGTTGGTGCACTGTACCTCAAGGTTTCACACATGATGAAAGTGAAGAAGATACATTTAGCACAGGCCAAACTGAATGGTTTACATTTCTTTTTAACATAGATTTGTAAGGTAAGGTCCACTCTCACTCCATCTACCCATCCATTACCTGTGGCTATTCAAAGAGATGGACGTTTTTGCCAACCTATCACATGTGGAAGCTTAGGCATTTGTCTTCAGGGCACTGACTGACCGCACGAACGAAGCCTTGCTGTGTCCAACCCGAATATCCCCTGACATGTCGCTCCGGCGCCCAGAGAGTATAATTCAACCTGATTGGCTAGCTCTGCTGGAAGGCATGATTCTGGCCTGTCCAGCACCGTGCATCACTGTGACCTGGGGGCATTGTGGAAGGGGGAGAGGAGCATGTTATCCTGGTCTAGTTAACACCGGTGGCTTAGATGAATGAAAAGCCTATTGGTTGAAAACAATCAATATGACTTTTGGGTGAAAAACCTGACCAAACCAACATGTTCTGGTTGGCATCCATTCAAGGAATCTTCTCTTTCATGCTGGTGCTATCTGGCCACTTTCTCCTGTCTTGCTCTCTCACTCACTTCCCTTTCAAGGCCTTTACATGCTCACGTACACATTTGTGCAAACGGTGTGCGCTCTAGCATGTGCTCCTCTTTTGTTTCTCAATTGTGACACAAAGTGCTATGGGCCAAACTAGGGAGCGCGAGGGATGCTTAGCCCGATTCCGTCTCTCTCAGTGCCCTTGGATGCCCTGCGGGCTAGAGAGGATGGCCTTGGAGATTTCGCCATGTGAAAAATGGAAAAACAGAGCATACACACTACCTTACAAATACCTGTCCGAAGAGATCACCTGACAGGTCATGTGATTATGGGTCATGTGATTACAAAATGGTAAAAAAAACAAAAAACAAAAACGTAAGACAGTGATCCCTGGAAGTATATTCTTATGTGCACTATATCCAAAACCACCTAAATATTCCATAACAGAATCATCAGGTAAATAAACCATCATGACATAGTGAGACGAGAAAAATATTATCAGCACGTTAGTAAAAATAATGCATCGTAAAGATTTCCAATAATGTCCCCAGAAAATGCACCATATACACACAAGATACACTTATGTGTCAGGTCAAATACCTTGTACAGCTTCAACGTAGCATTTTGAATATGGCATGACTCGAGCATCAGGTAGAACCTGTCATAGTGCAGAAAGTTATTATCAGCTCCATGAAGGCCAAGTATCTGACAAAGAAATGCTGTGAAATGCACTGCCTCAGAGTTTCTAATGTCATGGTTTAGATGTTTCGATGGTCTGTTTTTTCTGATGTAGGCCAGGCCACCTGGGCGTTTGTGCATATAGATCACATTATTGGTCTTGCATGTTATGATATCCTTGATGTTGAAATGTTCTCCTGTTGGTAGGTGATTGAAAGTAGTGGCTGTGTGTGCGAAATTGCATTGTGGGCAGTTAGCACATCTATAATTGCAGTGAGATTTAGTCTGTAAAAATGGGGCTGGGTCAGTGGTGGAAGGTCCACTCTCACCAGCAGGCTTCTTTTGGGTGGTCCCTTTTGTAGATGTGATTCCGTATGGTGAACATTATTTAATGCCTGGGTCAGGTCCTATATGTGCCAGTGTTTTTGAATGATGGATTGAAATTCCCTGCCAAAGGGTGAATACTGGATCGTAACACTGACTCTACACTCAGATGCTCTGGATCTCATCTGCTTTAGACATTCTGCTCCTGTTACATTTTCAAAGCCGCTATGCGCCTGCACGACCCATTCATGAAAACGCTTCTCTAGGTCAGCAGCCTGGCCCTGGAAGTCTACATCAAAACTACAGATGCGGCAAATGCGACTGAGCTGATATATAGGCAGACTGCAATGTGCCCTGCTTCCATCATATATGACCCGTCCACTCCTTAGCACTGCAAAACTATGGTACTCTGACACTGTAGAAATACATCAATTAAATGCTTTATGGCTTTGCTAATGGTCTGTGATGTTTGAGCTCCAGTGAAGTTCTTCCTGAGCAATGAAATGCCAGTGAACCAAGAGTCCTGTTTTTTCACTGATGCCCATATTATTACGTTGCTCACACTCTATTCTTTCAAATTGGATTCCATACAATAATGTCTCTGGTGCACTGTTTTGTGTATGAGTAATCCAACCAGCAAATATAAGCAAAGTAATATTCCTCCAAGTGAAGAATTAGCTGTTGTTTTTGCCTTTTTTGTAATGTCATGAAACCTTCCGTCTCTGCTATCAGTAATAAGCGAAGGACTGGCATAGAGCGCAGCAGGAAAGTGATTAATGTACTGCAGTTCCTATGCCACATCCTGGAACGATGCATCCTCCGGTAGGTACTGCCAGCTGGTTCTCCTTCCTTCCTGCAGAGAGTAGGAGTACCAATCTCTACTATAATAACAGCAGCAAATTACACCGTCTACAAATGAACAATGCCGCCCCCCTTTCCTTTACCATATCATCTTCAAGGCGGGGGGAGAGGTGGTTATGGTGTTGAAGGGAGATGTAGACCGCAGCCGATTATCCCCTAATTAACGCTGATACCTCCCCCATGGACAATGTCCCATCTCATCAGTGGGCTGCCGCGTCTTAATGTTAGGTGCTAACTGCCTCCCTCGCATATGTCAGTCCTCGTTAAGGGACTATGCCATGCGGTAATGTCCTCCCGTTTAATGGCTTGTAAAAAGATGGTTAACACTCACTATTTGGCTTCCCTCCTTTTTTCTTCTCGCCGCCACAGCGAGATGACAGATACAGTATGATCGAGCGCTCTACGGGGGAAGTTAATTGCAGGCAGAGAGCACCTTGGTGTTTGAAGTGAGATAGTTGAGAGAAGGTAAATGATTGGCCCCTTGGCTGTATGTTATACTGTTAAACAAGCCGTAGTCACAATATGGTTACGGGTGACTCGTTAGGGTGACTGTTGTCTGACCAGCCACAGGCTAAATAGATATATGAGGCCAGAAATGATTAGCAGTACATTACTAAATTATTCATCAAACCAGGCTGCTTCATTAATAATTTTTCCACACTTATTCCAAAATCATTAACAATGACCAATGACACATTGGCGAAACCTCATCAGCGACTTCCCGTCTGAACAATTAAATGTTTTCCTTTTGAACTTCACTTCTGAATTCATTAACCAATAACCACGTCTTAGAAATCTTATTACGCAGCACAAGTTTACTCTGCCATTAGTCTGCGAAGCAGTAAAAGCAAATGAACTGTCACTTCTCAATATGCATGTGTTTTTGCTAGACAACACTCAGAATTCTTCTAATGTCAAGAGCAGTGCCTCTTTTTTCTCTCTGCATCTCCTCACTCACCCTCGCTCCATCCCTCTCTCTCCCTCCATCTATGCGTTCGTGTTGTATTATGAAAAAAGCAAACACGATTATTTTTGATTTCCCGTTTGCCTGAGCAGTACATTTGGCCCACCCCTCTCTCCCCCGACCCTCTTGATTGAGGGCTAATGAAAAAGCTGTCCTGAGCGTCGCTCCCTCCCTGTATCCATTAAGAATAATTAGACGGGAACAATTTTGATGCCTGTAACCTCGGCGAGTGTGGCTAATGGTGTTATAAATTGCTCCTTGTCCTGGGCCCTGCACGCATTGGCGCGCAGTGGTGGGGGCGAGACGCTTAATTCAAAAGCACTCTGTCAACAGCACTGATTTGTGTGGTTAATGAGAGCGTTTAAAACAACAGGCGCAGCTCATGCATCCTAATGCCGATGGCAGGAGCAGGTTCGATAAAGAGGCTTGTCCACCATAATTAGCCGCGACAAACGCCCAGGATTAAGAGACAGGGGGCCGAACATAGTGTGCCCTCTTAAAATGGGCCCTGTTTGCTTTCACTCTCTCTCTGCCTCTCTTTGACTGACTCGCCTTATATCCTCTCTTTAACAACATGACTGACTGCATTGTTTCAGTCATCTGTCTCCCTTCTGTCTAACAACTTGACTGCCATCTTTTCTTTTATAATTCACCGCAGCAACCTCCTTCTTCTCACTTCTTTAATGTGTAATTTTTGTTTCTCAGGCAGCCGAAAGATTTGAGTCTAAGAAGTCTCTCTTGGACAGGGACTGCTGCTGGGTGGGGCCGTTCAGACCTTACAGTTGGGATTCATATTCTCCTCTCCAGAAATCTGACATTTTCTCCCCCTGAGGAGTCAACCCATTTCTCCTCTGATCTTCACTACAATTTTTTTCTCACTCTCTCTCTAGTCACCTGCTCTGTCTGTGTCCCCTCCACCTGTCCAGTCTCTTTTTATTCCTCTTTTTTTTTTACCTTCCTTTCCATGTGTTGTTTCTAGACCATGAGCTGCTCTCCCTTTTCTGTTTTTGGCCACTTTCTCTACCTCTGGCTACCTTTTAGCCTAACAGTGAAAGGGTCAGATGGATGTATGCCTGAGGGTTAGAGGCCTCAGGCTAAGAGGAAGGAGAGTCGTGAAACTTACCGAAAAGACCGAAAGACCGAAAGCGGTCCCTTTGTGCTGAATTGAAGAACAGGAATTATATTCAGAGACGGGAATGTGAAGAAAGAGCATGTGTTTAATGTTTTTTTTTTGGAATAACCAAGGAAACGGAGAGAAACATTGAGAGGACAGACCAATTTAAACAGATATAGAGAATGACACTAGAATCAAGGACTTTCATGGCAGTGGACCTGAAGCAGTTTAAAACGGTTAAAACGAGGGTAACTTTTATCCTTGCTGTGTGCTGTGTGGTAAAGGAGCCTCTAATATGTTTTAATCAGCTGCGCTCTGCAGAAGGTCCTCCAAAGGACTGTGTGTGTGTCTCTGTAATGGATAGAGAAGGAGAGAGTGACAAAGCCAGGCCCACTTTAAAAGGTGTTCAATTCCCCCTGTAAATGCATGCTGACAAGATTAATTGAGCATTGCAAATGGTAAACTCTGAAACCCACACCTCAAAAAAACAGACACACGTGCACGCAGATACACACAGATGTCGGTGTTGACACAAAGATCCACACACACACCAAAACACTCATATATCCAAACAGACACATACATATTGTGTTCATAAACACACTTTAGTCTGCACATACCTACAAGTATGCACACCAGTGTGCTTGCTTGCACGCATACACACACACACACAGATGCACGCACACCCCTGCTGGCCTCTCTCAGCCCACTTCCACGTGTCTTGCCCAACACAAATGACTTGATGGGCAGTTAAATGCAGGGGTCGGGGGTTAAATGAACACCGTTGTTTATGAGGATGCGGTGTGAATCCATTTGCATTCTAATATTGCCTCTATTCTGAAAGACACACACGAGCACACACACACAGACACACACACACACAGGGCCCGTTACGGGCAAAAGGGGGGGTGCGAGAGGAGGGGAGATGACTGGTGGACGGCTTGTTTTAAAATCCCATTATCAAGTTATTTATGGAATTCATGGCCCGACAACCTCTGTGACCTTGTTTTGTTAAACATGAACCAGACACGATTCCGGCACGTGGTGCTGCCTATTAGCTTTTGTTTTCAATAGCCTTAAAATGTCAGCAACTTCAATCACCCCTTGGGCAGCTTTCCACTTGTGTGTTTTGGCCCTCATCAAATGGACACATGGTACACACACACACACGGTCTCACACGTTCAGGCATACACATCCATAAGGACACACATGCATGCTTCACAATCATTGGCACACATTGTATGCCTGCATGCAAACATGCAACTTAGCAATAAGCAAACACACATCTTACACACACAAAATCTAAAATGCATACATAAACACACATTCCCACTCTAATATCCCAAAACCGAGACATCCAGACAGACTTCATCCCATCCCAGACCAGACCCATTACTCCCTGTCTGTATTTGTGTTTGTGTGTAATTTAACCCAATCTCTATGGCTAGTCATGGGCTGACTGACACACAAGGATGAAATCCATGCAAATCCCAACAACCTCTTTATCCTAATGCTCCTGTTTAAACATGGAGGGCCCATTCGTTTCCCTCCAGCTATCAGCACCGCACATCAGTCGACGACCACTCATTACATGTAAACAAACTGAAGGATTATTCAAAAATGCTGCCGTCCCCGCGTTGTGTGCGACTTTCTGATGGGAGATGGGGAGTAAGATGAAGTGGCTCAAGGTTTGCAAGGTTGTATGCAAAGGCGGACTTCACTTTAAAGGGTGAAAAGTGCATGTGTTTGTACACTTCTTTTTGGTGTGTGTGTTTGTGTATATGTGGGTCTGACAAATCACACCATTAATATTCCTGTACTGTGTGACCTGCATGTGGGCTGCCCTCATTGGCTGTGCAGTGTGTAGCGGTGGGGTCATGAACATTTGGAGGTGTAAGCATCAACTGGCTGCTGTCCATCACCACACTCAGGCCTCCATTTTTGTGACGGGAAGTGAATGAGTTTCAGTTACATGAGACTCCGTGAACTGTTTTCAGTGTGTCAGTACCCAGCATGTCTGTTGATTTGCTGTAGAAACTGTCGAATAATTAATCAAAATGACAAGTTTGATGTCCACATAAGTGCAGAGGTTTCTGTGGATATGTTGCAACAGCTCCGTCCTTGTTGCACAAAATTTAACCAGCAGATCCGGCATGCGCAGTTGTGGCTTGATTGTGTGCAACATTGCTCCAGTCAGAGGCTGCAGATGGGAAAAGATACCTGCTCCCTTCAGATGACTGTAAAGAGAGTCACCAGAGTAAAGGAAAGGCTGTCAGAACGGACAAGCTGCTGTGGACTACAGAGCTGCTAAGAATCACTCACGGATCTTTATTATGTCTGACATTAATGCTACAACTTCTTGTCTGCTTGGCCCCATGTGGAAAGACAACCAAAGCATGCATAAAGGAGTCTGTGTGAGGTTTGTAAGGGTGTGCCTTAACCAAATAAAGTGACCAAAATATCATGGAACACTGAGCTGTCAACTTGCTCTGAGTAGATGGGCCTCCAGGATGCACTCAGTCTTGGCACCAAAATTGCTACTGGCGCCTCCCATTGGGCCACACTGTGAGTCATCAAGATATCAAAGTTGTGCAGTGAAAGAAATAACCTCAGTGTGCCCCAGGAAAATACCAGTGCTAGACTGTGTTTCGCACGTTATTCACAATAAAGTTGGTACAACTACACTTCTGAGTCAGAGCGTGCATTTAAGCATCCTCTATCTTTTCTTGTTTGTAGCGTTCGTGGGGAAAATTTGCACTTTCCACTCAAAACACATGCTCAGCTCTCAGCAGCAACACTTCATCATTTCCATTCAAAGTCACTAGAAATGGTAATGCTGTGAGTTTCTCAGTGCAAAGTATTGTTAATTGGTTAATTCCACAAACACGTTTCCACCTCCAATCCCTCAGTCCTCAGGTTGCTCCTCTTTTTAATTGCACCGTTCAGTGTGTAAATATATCATGATTATGCCTGTTTCAATGAAGAACAGAGACAACATCTCGCAGTTCTACAGTGTTCCTTCATTCCATCGTCTCTTTCTTGTTATTTGCCCAAAAAAACTCTCAGCAAACGCCATTGGCAAAGAGCAAGTATTTGAAGAGGGCAAAAGTAAAATCGAGCCACAGACTGCTCCTGTGTGTCTTACATTATTCAACGAGGCTCCAGCTGTGAGGCATGGAGGATTAAATCTCCCACATTCTAACATATGCCAGCTAAAAGACTTTAACACTGGTGTGGGCCAGTGCCACCAGGCAAAAACAGACTAAAACAACAACAGTTAAGCAGCCCTCATGTACTTCATGATACTTTTCGACCCCTTTGAGAAGATCAAGCCTAACACTGATTAACATTTAGTGATCAAATGTGGCAGCTATAGGTCTGCCACAGGCCAAACTTTCCTACTCAAAGTCAATCCATTATATATTGGCTAAAAAATATAGTTAATGGTCTTAGAATTGAATACATTATCCTTGAGTGTGCAGCCTGCAACACTAGCCACTGAACCAGCATATTAACAACAGTTTGAATGTTGATTTTTTTTTTTCCACAATGTCTCTAAAACTTTAACGTGTATTTATCTTTTAGTTAAAAAGCCCTTAGGTTTAGTTAAACACCACATACAGTAGGTATCAAATTAACTGTGCACTAACAGCAGATGTAAACATGACTACAGTGTCTCATTTTGAAATTCATCAGCTCACTTATGGCAGATTCATTTCAAATCCTGAAATGAACTTGCTTGTTTTGTGCTACAGCATACATACCCCGTCTGTACAGGAAGTCACTGTGCTTCAAAAAAAAAAGAGGAAAAACTTTCATCAGGCAGTCAAAACTTGACTTTTCACAACACTCAGGGGACACAGGTGACACCCCAGATGTTCACTCAGCAGCCTGACACAAGTCAAAAGCGACAGACTTTGAACAACAGCCCATATCAGCTGTCCTCCTGAAGTGTCCTGCACCTCAGGTTATTGAATAAGCAACCAAACAAAGGTTCACCAGGGAAGAGTGTACCGCTATCCTCAGTTCAAAGGCTCGATGGCTAGTTAGCTGCACAGCACATTAAACAGCATCTAAACATATTGTAGCTGCAAGTGTCCCTTTGGTCCAGGTAGATGCTGGTGCCTACTCTTCAGCAGCACTAACAACACGCTGTCTGCCCACGACATGTAGCTCTAGTTCAAGTATGTTCCTGCTCTCTCGTTGCCTGGAGTGTAACACCGGCACTCTGCCAGCCAGGCACGCCCCTGCAGACCAAACGTTTTAGTTATTAAAATAAAACATGTTAACATTATTTTGGGCATTTGACTTAATGTTATTGGACTTGAAGTTTATAATGTTGTAATGTAGATCAAGTGTCAGGATCTGAGCAGGTGGAGGCTAGGCTGGAGGTTTGTGTGTTTGTTTACTCCCAGAAGTAGAAAATGCAAAACAAAATTCAATATTAACTAAATTTGGCCTGTAACAGATTTCAACAAAACAAAATTGAACCTAAATACATGAAACCGAACTGCAGGAGAACTGAACAACTCACTTCAACAAGCTGAACTGACTCAATGACACATGGGGAAGATACACTGTGTTATTAGATACAGCTAGCTAAAACTAATTCACTCTAATACAACAGTCCTGCAGTAAATCGTACCTTTGTGAAGGCTGTAATTTTCAGTTATTGCTAATACTGTTTTAGAGTGGTGTTGATGCAACTGCATGATCATTTTGGAGGCTGTAATTTGTGGTGCTGTTGAACAGGGCTGTGTTATATCAACAGGTTTTTTCACTGAATCACTCTCTACCCACTGTGCTGCACTGATCTCAGCACTTCTTTTCTGTTGCTGAAGGTGGTGACCACATTTTCTACTGAAGTATCGCATAACAACATTTTCTTAATGAATGGATTCAACAGGCAAACATCTCTCAACATGACTGGACATTTTGCTGAATGTATTTAGCCCATGTTGACCATGTAAACAACACAATCAGCCAAGTCCATTCATCTCCTGCAGAGTGTCAGAAAAGCTCTGCTGTTAATCAGCAAGACTGCAAACATGGCTCAAGTTTTTTACGGTCAGCAGCTGTCGAGAGCTAATCACATTTCCGTGCTTCCTTGTGTCTCTTGACCAATAAGCGGGTTTTTAATTGCTGCAAGAATAAGCTTCAAACAATGCTTGGAATGAGTGCAAAACCTCTGCAGGGGTTTGCCGTGTTAATTCAAAAGAAAGTAACTCAAGGTCCGGCTATGGCAGCTTCTTTGCAGCCTTAATGCGGGCTTATTGTTTCAGATTTACTGAATGAATTGCAGAACACAAAACAATCAGTAGATTTATTTTTAGTAGTTTTATTAGGCAATTAACTTATTTAAAAAGTTACATCTAATCATCCAGTGTTAAGTCTTAAATGTAGCATATCATCCCTCTTTTCCTCCTATGAAGTTGCATTGTGGTGATGCATCTAGATTACACATCACAGCTCTATGCTGCAGGTGCTTATCAACTTGCTCTGCACATCTGATTGACTCTCCCTCTGTATGTTGAAGAAGTGCTTATCAGAGCAGGCAATGCACAAGTGGCAGATATATAGGATGTGATCGATAGCATCTTCTATTGTGACTGACACTAAGAATTCCCTGCAAGTGTCCTGTTCTGAAGAGTACGTTCTCAAACGTACTCAATTACACCTGAACATGCGCTGACATGTCCGTGAAGCTGATTTAAAAAAAAACAAAAACAAACAAAAAAAAAAAAACACATGAACTCACAGAAAGCCGGGGGATGTGGTGCAGGTGGTTGTTAGTGCCCCAGGAAAGAGTCCTTTTCACTGAGGGAGAGTTGCCAAAATAACTCAGTCCAGGCCAACAATTGGGTGACTGCTCTGCAGAAAGGAAGAAAAAAAAAAAAAGAGAAGGCAAGAGAAAAAGTTACTGCGCAATACCGAGGTGTTGGCCACAGGATTAATCAAAGCCACACTGAACCACTGTACTTACCTTCTTAATTTAAAGAAGTAAATCTTTACAGTGACTTTCTTGTGAGCCAAATCCTCATAAATTGTAATTATGATCTTTTCCAAAAAGCAGTGAAGTGCATTGCTGAAAATAGAAGAATATATTAACAACAATGATTTTAAGAATATGACCCCGAACTCTGTGCGTGACTGGCCAAGACTTAAAACCAACAAACAGGTGCAAACCAGAAACAAGTGTGTGTATCACACTCAGACGTTACACTCAATGTAAACACGTATGTACTGTATGGGAATGCCCTAGAGCCCAGCTTATACTGGATGTGAATAGTCATTTCTCAAACCTTAAAAAAACCCCAGCACATTGTTGACACTTTTTTTTTTTTTTTTTTTTTTTTTTTCAATTATATGTACTAAGCAGGACACTCATTGGTCCTCTTGAATGGCTTTAAAACTACCCCGAACATATATTCAGCATGTCTGTGAAATTTCTTGCTATTTATTGGCTAAAATGCACAGTTCTCAATATGTCAGTGACAAGGTAACATTGGATGTTTTATCCGCCTAGCAATTTACTGGCCGAGCTAAAGCGCCATAAGATCCAGTGAAGCAGATAAGGAGGTCAGAATGTCAGCTTGCATCCCATATTACTATCTTTGTATTAATCAATAGTTTATCCAGATTCTTTCCAAGTCCGAGCATGTTGTTTTTGTGTCTGCGTGGACACTGCACCGGTGATTCTGCCAGTGCATCAGGACATCAGAGCGGATACCACACCTGTTTCTTGTACGCCGCACTTTTGCCTCCAATCTGTATTGAAGCTTCCTGCAGATCCAAAGGTTGTTCATGGGGCCTCTCGGGCAGAGCGCCTGCTCCTCTCCCTCCACCCCATATATTAGTTACTTCTCTCAGGAGAGTGTGTGTATATGTGCATGTGTGTGTGTGTGCTGGGGGTGGCAGTGCTCCCCAGTGCAGTGTTGGCCCCAGGCAGCACAAGGTAACATCAAACGATTCTTCTCTTTATGACTTATTTATTTATTATACTGAGTGTGTGTGTGTGGGAGAGAGAGAGAGAGAGAGAGAGAGAGAGAGCAAAAGAAAGCATGACTTCGTACTTGAACAGACTTGTGTGGATTTGTCATCTGTGCCAGTTTGTTTTCATTCTGTCCTCATGCGCCACCACTGGTTGCAGCAGCGTCCTCCCTGGTGGCGAGCAAAGGAGCCGCGGGAGAGTGGGGGGGTCCCTGTAACTCCTGCCTTGGGACCCCCACTGGTCTCTGTGCTCCAGCCACCACTGTGTTCAAAGAATATGGGAACCTCCCTCATGTGCTGTAAATACCGTCCCAGAGCAGGCACATACACTGGAGCACATAAAACCAAGGAGGGGAGATGTTTATTGGCACTGTCACTTTGGATGAGTGTGATTTCCAAGACTGGCTTCATGCCACACACCCTGGGAATGCTTCACATATGAAACACCCACGGATGGAGTTGAACGTACAAAAGTCACCGAACAAAAGCTAATGTGATAAGGGAAACACTCCAAGGCTGGCGGCCATGGCACCAACTTCCAAAGCAAACATTCATACCCCCTCGTTTATTAAATTTTACTCCGTTGGCCTTTTTGCAATTGCAGCAATTTAACATCAAAAATGGTAGATTTGATTTATATTTACTGCTAAGACTGAAAACTTAACATCAAAGCAAAGTAAGAGGCAAAAGAAAAATCTGTCACGATGAAGAGTAGCAGGATGCATTAGGTGCACACGTGTCAAACTTAAACATCTTCCTAGCTTGCTTGCCTCCTTTGTGCAGCAGGCTTGGAATTCTTTGATTAGTTATCGACTGGGCACTTCCTCTGGTTGTGCATATGGGCTACTCGAGAGCTGAGAAAGGCTTCAGACAATCAGGGCTCCTACCTACCTTACCTGTGATGAATCGCATTATCTCTGGACCAAGTGCTGGCCGAGCCCCTGTCTGAAAAATCGGCCAGCTAAAACGGGCGGACGGGAAGCCGTATGGCAGAGCACTTCGTCCAGACACTTCCCCCACCCCTTCCCTCCCTCCAAATGAATATCCAGCCCCGTCCGCCATAAAGTGCATTAGGCACGGAGAGTCATTAGTACAAATGGGCTCAAGGTACTTCTGCGACGAGGCTGTGTGTGAGTGTGTGTGTGTAATGGGGATGTAGATGGGGAGGGGGACCGAGCTGGAGGATGCTTATGTCTCTCCTGCCCGTTGTTTGGTGTGCCCACCTAATCCTGTCTCCACACACACACACACACACGCACACACCTAGTCTGTGAATCTGCACCTATCCCTCTTCGCCTCCGCTCCTTCTCCTCAGCCCCCCCACGCCATTCCTGTGGAGAAGACAGGGTGCCCCCCTGCCCCTTGTTCTCTCCTGCTGCGATGGGGAAGTGCATCCTCATTTAATAATGTATCAGAGAGAAGACAGAGAGAGAGAGGGAGGGAGAGAGAGAGAGAGAGAAGGAGCTCTGACCCAGACGAATGCAGCCTCTCCATTATTTAGCATTTACAGACACCTTCCAGCTCATTTCTGACTCAATATTTAATACAGCAGTCGGAGAGGGAGGGTATTCTCTAATACTCACACCCACTTGATTTTTCACTGTTAGTTTGTATTATGGCCTAATGAAAAAAGAAGGCACATAAACACACTTGTGGGCACGCATAGACCTGAGAAAAGGTGAAAAATGGGTGAAAGTGTGTGTGTTGGAGGCACTGGAGGGGTGATATATAGGTGGGTATATGCAGACAGGAAGTGACAGAGCTCATAAACATACAGGAACATCTGCTGGTCCTCGTCTTGACCTTCTCCTCTCCTTTGTTCTGCGGGGTTGTGTGTGAACAAACGGACAAGAGAGCTGTTGAATATATTGTGTGGTATGAGATCGTGTGTATGTTGGGAGATAGCTGTAGTTACACACTTCAGCTGAGGTTATTTGGCACTGATGGATGGACAGTCTTGAAAAGCTTTGATTCTGGTTTGTCAACATGGCCTGCTCGCTTTTGGCTGTCACAGATGAGACTCATCCATTGAAATGGGGAGAAAGCTATTGCTGGCCAGTCTTTGCACCCCACTGTACTGTACAAACTGTGTATGCTGGGGTTACTTTACAGCCCTTGATCCTGTTTAACTGTCTGCACAAATGAGACTGCACAAGAAAATGAAGATTTGTTCTGCTCGTAAGACACAAATGTCATACCAGATACATGCAGTATTGTTTTCGGTGATTTTATCTTTTTCTACAATATGTTGGCTTAAATTTTAATGTAATATAAAAATGGAAATGACTATTGGCAATAGAATTGAAAAGCAAGAGTATTCATAAGCCATTGACGATATGTCAACATTGAAATGATAAATTTACATTGAAGTATTAAAAGCATGACACGCTGCACTGGGCTGCTACAGTTTCTGTAAGTTCAAACATAGTTTGAAGGTATTATCTAATTTAGGACTTACGTTTATGTGCTCCTAACATTTTAAGGGTTGCACCAACTGAAGCAGTTTGAACGTAGGCATAAGTTACAACTCAAATTTTACACCTGGCCCTTAGCAGATATAAAGTCCTCTGTAAAATAGTGGTTGGCATGGTGCAATGTTTTGTGAACAGTGGGATTAATTGGAGGATGACGAGGAGCAAATTACACCATTATACCAAAGTGACACTAAAATATTGCTTTTTTATTTTGTTTTTTATTCCTCACAAGCACTGGGTTACTAATATATTCATTTGTTAGCAAATTTCATGCAACACAAACAAACCAATACAATGTGTGTGAGGTTTTTTTTGACTGTTTGAGAATGCTGCAAGGTGGTTAATAGGCTGACAGCAAATATAAGAAAAATGAAATTTGCACCTTTTTTAGAGTGTTTAACAACAGGCCCAGCTCATGTGAGATATTTGTCACACTCCCCATTGATTTTTTTTATTGGAAGTAATGAATCCTCAATTAACTGCAAGAAAAAGTGTTTCCCTGTATGCATTTTTCTGCCTGTCCACATGTGTGTATGTATTCATGAGGCTCATCTAAGCGTGTGAAAATATATGTGCAGTGCACCCATGCCTGCATATATGAGTGTGCATGTTTAATGGGATGCTCACTCACACATACTGTATGTCTGTGCTTTAATCACAGTCTAGTGTGACACACTGGGCAGCAGTTGGCTTTAGACCAATGGCTTTTAACCCGGCAGATACGTCTCGCTCGTGTATCATTAGTTGTGGCCGAAGGAAGGGGAGGACATGCAGAGAAAGAACGCAGACTCTTTATATGCAAATGCTTGGCCCTGGCTTGTCAGGGCTCACCTCTGTCCCTGTGACAACAGGAAGAGCGAGGAAACAGAGAGAGTGATACAGGGAGAGAGATGTGGAGAAAGAGGGAGAGAGAGGGAGGCTTGTTCTGTGGTTTGCCGGTGGACTCCTGTGGGAAAACCACTAGCCAGTGTAAATAATGCTCAGGCAACAACCACGAGGAAGCTGGATGCAAATGATGCTCAGTCTCACTGTGTGTACCTTGCTGCTTCTTGTCAAATCTCTTGGTCAGTCAGTCACTCCCCCCGTCTCTCAGTCCCATGTATTTCTCTTATATTTTCATTTCACCTCACCTTTCTTCCCTGCCTGTTCTGCCTTTCTCACGGCTTACACAACATTGCACAACTTTTCTTGTCATTTGTGAGAAGGTACATTGGCAAAATGCTGCTCTTACAGTAACAAGTTATTTCACTTTGTGAAAAAGCTCCTCAGGCGGTGTCATTTTTCAGGTTGTGCTAAAATCACTTTGTCAGGGGTGATATAAATTACCTCGATAAACGCTGTCTGACCAACTCTACTTGTACAGCTCCCTGGGTTCCCGTTTCTAGAAGGAGATATAATATGACTTCATGGCACAGTTTCTTTTCAACTTGTAATGTGTGAATTTTCTCTTTCTGTCAGAAGAATTCCCAACAGTACAGAAAATAGTGCTGCTACATAAATTGACAAGACTGACGGCTGCCATCAGAGACAGCAAGGAAAAAAAAAACACAAAGGGAAAGAAAAAAAAAAAAAAACTCCATTAAAAAATTAAGCCAGCCTACAGTATTGCATGGCCATTCTGTTTGTTTGTTTGTTTGTGTGTGTGTGTGTGTGTGTGTGTGTATGTGTGTGTGCGTGTGCGTGCGTGCGTGTGCATGTGTGTGCATGTTTGTGTTTGGTGGGAATTTATGACTTCAGTGTGTTAGCGCTTGGCTGTTCCCCTGCTCCCAACAACACTGTTGCCAGCGGAGTCAAAGCTGTTAGCGTGGGCCCACTAATTATTTAATGCACTGTCTTATTTGTTTACATTGTTTCCATTTTGAAGGATTTCAAGCTGTACAGTAGCCCAGAGGAGGTTTCTGTGCTTTTTTTTTTTTTTTTTACACTTCCTCGTTAGCTGTCTTCCTACCTGTGACACACAAAGGTACGCGCTGACTAGTCCATCGCTTTAGTAGGTAAATCTTTGTAAATCTGAGGAAAAAAAGGTGTTGCTCTGGTTTATATAGAATAACTTGTTATCCTATTCAAGACAGGCCATAAAGCTAATTAAGCAATTTATTTGCACTAAATTAAATGTAAAAATACTGTGATCTGGGTGATTCTTGATTGGCTGCAGGGTGTCTATTAATTCCTGATAATGGACGCCACTGTTTGAATTGAAGCTTTGACTCCTGTGCTACTGTGTTATAATTTATTGCGACACAGTAACAAGCTAACATCTAATTACAACAAAGAGTGACTTCATTTGGAGAATATGACATCTGTGATGTCTGGATGCAGCTGGAGAAAGAGAAACTGAAAAGGAAAGTGAGAAATGGCTCAAGGATAACACGGGAGACTTCAATTAAATGGTGTAACACACAGGCTGCAGGGGTACGTCCTGCAGCCTGTGTGTTACACAGTTCAGGCTGCAACTGGCAGCGCACATGACCTCTTGTTTGTTTGTGAAAATCTTGATATTGGTTTGAGGACAATGACATGGCTGGTTTTGTTGTTCAACATACTGTTCATCCATAACAACGTTTGACTGTTCCAGGTAGCAGTCAAACCCTTAAGTGAACACCTCGTCGGGCATTATCCCTTCCCTGATTTGCAGGACAAGAGGCAGAATTGAGCCAAACAAACAACAGATTCTCATTTAAAATGACAGCCTTGGTTGTGTTTGCATTATGTGGAGGGTCATGTTAGAAGCTGCCAAACTCCAATTCAGTAGTAGTTTCAGAAGGACACACAAGGGCAATTGAGTATAGGGAGCTAAGTGAGAGAGGGGCATCACTCATTCATTATCTCCCAAAAATTGTCCACCACAATTTGGAGAATTCAGTAACCTTTCAGTCTGCTTGACCAAATTCCCGAAACTGTTCTCACTCCACCTCAATATGTGGAATATATCTCTCTTTATGCTCAGTCCTCCTCCTCTTCCTCATTCTGTGCTGCCGGCACACTCACTGCATTTGTCCTGAAAGCACAGGACACACACACATGAACTTATTGAGCACAAAGAAGGAAAATCCATCCCAACAGAAAAAAGAGAAGCGGATGAAACGGACATGGCTGCTGACAGAATTGTGAATCTGACACAGAAAACAGGAGCGCATGGCCACCAGCCACCCCTGTACAGCTTCCTCTCCTCTACCTCCACTTCTGTCAGTGCCCACCACCACCAGCATTTCTCTTTTTCCCATGGAATCCATTTCACATAATTAAAGACACTCAAATGAAATGGACCCTCAGGAAAAGTGGCTTTCAGCAAGGAGGAGGTTGTGGAGGAGGAGGTGGATGAGAGGCAGAGAGTCGGGAGTCGGGTATTGGTTCTTCAAGGAGCACCCCTCCTCGTTACCTCCCTCCCTCCTTTCCCCTCTCAATGGGGGCCACCCTGGAGGGAGGCAGAGTGGCTCTGGCCCCAGTACGGATCAATATCATCTCCGTTATTAATATCAAAAGCGCATTACTTTGTTTTGCCTCTGGCAGTGGGCCAAGGCAGCTGGAGGGCCCTGTACCGACCGACGACCGTTTCCTTCCTTCCTCGCCACCCCGCCCTCGCTGGCCATTTACCGGGACCATAATTTACTTTGGTGAGTTTTTAGGGTATTGTTTTGTCAGGGCCAATCAGGGCTGAGTAACAAATGATCCCGGCGGAGTGGTGGTGGCCTGGCCCCAGCCACCCCTCCTTCCCGCTCCGTAAGTGACACACGTGGCCAAATTCATTTTTGAAAGTTTCGCATCAATTGCTTTCGTCCTTGACTCCGGGAAGAACGAAGAAAGAAGGAGGGGTGAACAAGAAATAAAGAGGGGGATGGGCCTGCGAGGACAAGCGGGTGCCAGGGTTAAACTGGACGGAGCGCACCATTCAGTTCCTCGCCCTGCCCCCCCCCCCCCCCCCCGACTCTCTCACCAGGGATGAGGTAACAACACAAACAAGCATCCCTGCAGTCAGAATTAGACATGACGGTATCTCTAATTGGCCCATTGAATTAAAGGGGCCACGGCGGAGCTCGCAGCGAGAAACAAAAAATATTGACCACTTAGAGGAAGAGAGGGGGAATTGATTTTCGAGACGACAGCCAGCGTTTACCTCATACCGCGGAGCTCACTCACTCCAGAGAGCACCCTGGCCATGATAGCCCCACCACCATTTTTGTGGGATGTTTCTCAGTTTGTATGTTGCATATCTCCAATTTCTGACAAACACAACAATTTATTGAGAACATAATTCACGCTGTGATACACTTTGTTTCATCCAAACTGATCGATTGGCAATTTCAAAAGGAGCAACTTTTGGAAGAGATGGTATTGTTTGACTGAGAGGAGAGAGAAAACAGAATTACACTATATGGAAGGACGACACCCATGTTGACCCATGGACCCCATCCATGCAGAAACAGATCATACTTGCTTTGACATTTTTGCCATGATCATCACATGTCAGTAGACTAATCTCTTACAGCTCTTGCAGATCAAAGCTACATTTTCTCGTATTGCTAATTCACAGAAAAAAGAGGAGAGTGGGACTGAAAGAGAGAGAGAATGTCTAAATGTGTGTTTTTGTGTGAGGACAGGGATATAAAATACATATTGCCCTACCATCCCCTGCACCTTCTGTCTCTCACATGAGCAGGAGGGCCACTAATGAATGCTCAGGAGCCTTCTTTGTCTTCTGTCTTGGTGTTCATCACATTTGTGGGACATATTGGATGCCCAGATGCCCCCTCCTCTCGCTCACCTTCCACACTTAGACACCCACAAATGCAACACAAGGGGCTGATAAGAGGTCTTAGCCTGACAATAACGTATGAATATTTCACTCATTATGAAATATTAATTTGGGCCTGTTTGCTTTGTGTCTTTCATTGGACTGCTTTTCTTACATTTTCATATCACTCGCTTGTGCATAATGCATCACTTTAATCTTAGCTGTCATTTCGGGATCTTTTTTTTTTTCGTGAGGTTAAAGGAAAAGGGTGTGTCATAAGTGAGAAAAGGCGAAGTTAGGGATGAGATACAGATGTGTGCATGTGTGTTTGCACATTCACGAGTATTGAAAGAGGAAGACTTCAGGGATATATTTAATAGCTGTGTCCATCTGAGTGTGTACCCTTTTAATTCCATGTGTTTGTACGTGCGTTTGTGTGCATGTACTGATGCTTATGTGTCCATTTCTGGAAGTGTACTTCAGTGAATATGTGTGAGAGCTGGGGATGAAGGGCCATTGTCTAGCATCTGCTGAATAGTGACATCTCCTCCCAACCATTTGGCCTCTGATAGTACGCGCTCGCAGCTTGCTTCTCGCTCCATATTGATGTCGCGCACCAGGAGGTTGCTTCAGGGTGCCATTGTAGAGGGCGCTAATTTATGCGTCTTTCGGGGCGCCCAACACCAGGCACTGCAAACATCGCAGCATGGGTAAACATTCAGGTGCACTTCCTCTCTCTCGCCAACCAAAGTGCAAACGAGAATCAATAGAATTAAAGAGAGACGTGAGCTCTGGTGAAAAGAAAAACAAGTCACCCAGCTTGGGGTGAGATGGCCGTAGGCTATCCATCGTCATGGATGGTGGAGAGGGGTGGATGTCAGAGCTAACACAACAAAAAACAGTCTGTAATTTTTCTCTGTCTCACCTCCAGCAGAACAGCGCTGCTTAGATGGGCCCATCGGGGATCCAGAAATACTTTGAAGCGATGAAGACGTTTGCTACAAGTCAGGTTTAGTGACAGTTTGTTTGCTTCGAGACGTTCACCATCCCTGATTAGGATGTGAGCTACAATTACATTTGACAGTTTTGAAAAAAACAAAACAAAAAAAAACCCAAATCTGAACGTCACACTTTATGTTTTGAAATGCAGCTTTTAAGAAACACACAGCAAGCATACACTCTGTTCTCTTCAGGAATGCAGCATTTCTCTAGCGAAGTCTGGCAGAGAGGTGAGAGCGGCAGGTGGAGCAGACGGCAGGTGGTTGCTGCCATGCCATGTTCGACTGTTTGACATGAGAGTAACATGTCAATCAATGGCTTCCTCCCTGCTTCTCCTATGGGGCCTTGTGCTATTGATTTCAGAGTGTGTTAGAGTGCCATGGGGTCTTTGCAACCACGGAGACGATTCACACCACTGACAAAGATCTTCCGAACATACACTGTAAGCTCTTTACCACCCAAGTAAATTAATGGATTAATTGTGTAGTTGCAGACTCTTAAACAAAGAAGCACCACCCTTAAAGCTGCTTAAAGAGCTAAAAAGTCTCACAAATGTGTCCATCAGTAAGGATGCCCAATGACATGCCAGGATTTTAATTGATCCCATGCTTTCATATCCTTCCTGGTCTTGCTACTTTATTGTGTTAATTAATTATCAGCTCAAGTCTATTATTTAATTTATGTGTGCCCCTTTGAGTGAGTGTAGGGCTCTAAAACAATCTTTAAATATGGCTGCACTTTCAAATAGTTCATAGGCCCACCGTTTCTCATTAACCATCTGAGGACGAATCATTAACAACTCATTAAATCATATCTCCTTCCGAATCGGCGAGCCTTCTCCTCTGCCAACAAATGGGCAAGGTAATAAATCCCATCATCAAACGACCTCAAATCGTAGTTTCTGTGGCGTCTGTTTTGTTATCAAGGAGAGACATTGATTTGCGAGAATAATAAGGCTCCTTATTCCTTTCTTGTGCAGATGACATGAAGGTTGTCTTCCTGACTATACAGCTGTACAGTGTCTGCTCTACTCGCCTCTCTTTCTGCTGCTAGAGAAAAGGCACAAGACCGGTATTTTAAAGAAGTGGCTTGAAAAGGTATCGAGGGCCAATTGCTGTGGCAGCGTTCTTTATTAATTCAAGATTTAATTATCGCCTCTTCATATTTCATCTTGTAGTAGAAAGTGTCTTTATTGTTTCTGGAATTCAAGGACTGTTGTCTTGTTTCAAGGTGTTGCTTTCATGGCCAAGAATCTTTGATTGCCTACAAAGGCTTGGCCAACAATCGCTTGGCACAGAGTGTACAATGTGCATGTGATCTTTCCGTTTGAATCAACCATGTGTCACAAAGCGGTGTTTGAATGTATAATTAGCAGACTGGATTCTGTAATCGCTGTGCTTGTCTGCTTGCCAGCCACGGTTATCTGACGCTAACAAGAACTGGAGCAATGAAGCAAAGTGAGGTCACCCATATTGTTATGCAGTGGCCAGCCCTCTTCTCTTTTACTTTTATCTCTCTGAGTCTCTTCTACTTTCCATCCTTTTTTTCCCCTTCCTTACTTCTCTTTCTACTTCCACTACCACCTCCCTCCACCCTCTCTGTCTCTCTGCACGGTGGGGGGAAGATGTATGCCGGTGCCCAGGTGGAGAGGGGGAGAAATCAATAGCGAGGGTGTTTGAAGTTTTCTGAAAGACTTCCCAGGGAAGACGCTCTTGTCAGGGTGATAGATAAAGCTCGCGCCTCAGTCAGCCTCGGCAAGAGGCGGCCAGAGGAGAGGAGAGCGCCTCACCTTTTTAAGTGGGGCCCTAATAATAAAACAGCATGAATAAAACATCCTGGCTGAACCACGCGCTGCATTAGCGCTGCCGTCCCGTTATAAATGATACTGGTGGCTCTGACGCCATTTGGGTAAAAGCCCACAGCACCGCTTTAAAAGAGGGCTGTGCACAGGGAAAGGGAGATAGATTGATATGTGTGTTCTGCACTTATTTATTTATTTGTTATGGAGCTCAAGGAAGAATGAGGGAGAATTAGTAAGTTTTAGTGTTGCAGGGTGACTTATTGTTACTTTATTGCTTGTGGAGAGTTGGTGCGATCAGCAGTGTGAGGTCATTATCTTTGCCTGCTGTTCTTCCTTCCCAGTGACCTAAAAAATGATAATGAGAGAGCATGGTTTAACGCATGCAACAATAAGACAAAATGATCTTTTTCACCCACTTCTTAGTTTCTACTCCTGACTGTATCTCTTGTGCTACCGGTGTGCTTGTGTCTCAACAGTTACATCAGATGCCCTCAAGCTCTAAATCATAAACTTGTACATTTTTCAAACCCTGAACTGAGCACTTGCTCTCACGCCTTGTTTATCCTGTGGGTAGTTTCATGCCCAGACAAGTGCAGGTATTTCTTTTTAGTGCCACATGAGAAAATTCGGTGATAACCTAATATACAGCGGTTGACAAGGTCATTTCCCTCCCATTTTACAGTTTAGCCTCTTCTTCGCAACAGTGTCAATACCATGGCAACATACAAAACCAACATGGCAAGGCAGTACAAATTCATCATTCATCAGGAGCATACGAACGCTCTGAGCTCAGTCTCCCAGCCAGAAGGCTATTGGAGATGCAGAGGGACATAAATCTCCCAGCACTGCTGCCCTGACCTCGTTTGTTCGGCCCTGACCGTTTCTTACTCTGGGCTTGTGCTGGAAGGATGGGCTACAGCCACAGGGTCCTGGACCAAGGAAAGCTCCCCCAGCCCAAGGGTAAGAAGGGTCAAGTGGCCTGTCGCAGGGGTCAACAGCTCTCAATAACCCCACTGGCCCAGGGGTCAAACCCTTGACCTCAGCTGCGGCCGGACACTTCAGAGAGAGTCAGAAAGAGAGGTCAAGCCTTCTCCACCTCCGCTTTCACCTCTGCTTCCTCTGGCCACACAGGTGTCAGGGGCCCCAGTCCTAACTAAAGGTCAGAGGTCGTGGTCCAACAGGGGTCCACTTTAATGCGCTGGATCGGGTGATGATGGGCTGCCGTAAGAGCTGCAGCAGGCAGCATCGACACAGGGGTAGCAGGTTGTTGAGCTGTAGGTGCATGAGTTTCACTGATCTGTGCTGGTTGAATCCTCGCTGGCACCAAACCGCGGAGCCTTGCTTGTACGGCTTGAGTGCTTAACACTGTGGAGGAAGTTCTGTCAAATCCAGGTTGTGTCTGTGGAAGAGCCTGCCCTTTAGTCAGTGCTGAAGACTTGAATTCTGTCCATGCTAATTGCTCCTTTCTTGCGTACTATAAAACCTTTACATTTAAAAATGCAGATTTAAGCGGTGATTGACATGTCGTGGACCGATCCTTCATCAGCTGCTGTTTCATTATTTGCCTACATGCAGGAGAAAATGTTAAAGGAAAACTTGAGGAATGTGGTGAAGGACATTGTGGAATGTGAAAACAGAAAAACTAAAAAAAAAAGAAAGAACATTTGGAGAATGTTTGGTGAACACGTTGAGAGAGCAGAGAGAGCACAGCTGGGGTGTTGAGAGTTTGTTGCTCGCTGAGGGAAGATTCGCGCCTAAATCTGACAGCACCCCACTGAGACAATCAGAGAACTGGGAGTCTCCTTATTTGTTTAGCAGCCAGCAGATAAATAACAACATTCTGCTCTGAACTAAAACACTCTCCGTCTCTTGGTCTCTTTCCTGCTCAGATCTCCCTTTCCCCCGCCGCCTCCATCGCTCGCTTTGTCTCTTTTCTATGCCTTGACAGTTATTTGTATCTTTGTTGCTCTCTGCGTCTACCTGTCTGCAGCTCCTCACACAGCCAGAGGCTAGCTGTGTCTTTCCTCCTCTATGAATTGTAATATCTCCCCCTCACTCGGTTTTGCTGCCTTTCTGACTCACTTGTGTCATATAGAAACCACATATCAGCAAAATTGGTGTTTTCGGGAATTATGAAAAAAAAAAAGGAACTGAATATACTGAATATATAAACAACCGTGCAAGTTTCAATTCAAAAACTGCAAAGCCAACTAGAAGTGCAGTCACATGCTTATTTTTCAGCAACAGCAGAAAAATGCTATTTGTGTTTATATGTCTCTTTTGGCCCTCTTCCTCTTTTGCACTCCTGACAAGGTGACAGATTTTGAAAGGGATATAGACTCAGTGTGACAGTGAGATACCTATCAAATGCCCCCAGTTGTATCCTGATTACCTGGATATGAAAGAGCCAAATTTGATATTCAGCGTTTGTCAAAAATTGATTCATAAAGATTTATTGTTTCTGTACTTGAAGGATTATTCTGGCTGGAGAGGATGATAAGCCTGTCTCCCACTGTGTCCTGTTTGCCTTCTAAAAATTCCTGTGGCTTTTACTTACCATTATCAGATGAGTAGTTATCATATGACTTCATCTACACGTCTTTTTCTAGGCCTTAACAAAACATTGTTTTGTAAATGAAATCTTGTTCCTATTCAAATGCATCTGAATATTTTTGAATTAATGCAGCCCAAAGCCCACAGTGGTTAAAAGGGGACAGAGTAAAAAGAATGATTGATTTCTCAAACTGATAACATAACTTGCTGAGCATGTTTTAACCTTTACTTATAGTTTTTTAATGCTTTAAGTCCCACATTAAACAGCACTTCTCATCCTTTGCCAAAGATAGTTTGACCTTACATTTCTCAACTGCCGTTGCAAAGCAGATGGAGATATGTCTGTTTGTGCTCCATCAGAGTACAAAACACTACAGTACAGTTAAATGCTAGCAGGAAATACAGGCTATTCCCGAGGCTGACAGCTAACAAAGTCACACCAGGTAAATGTTTTAAAATAGAAAATGTTCACCACGAATCCCAAGCATGTGTATGAGATCATCAGCAGCCTACCATTGATCGGCATTAAAGCCTTCACTCCGGAGAAGCCGGCATGCTCAGCCACTGAAATTTATGGACACATTAGAGCCCCTCCTATAGACCACTGGATACATCATGGTGAAAAGTGTGACAATAAAGTGTCGGCGTGCTGCTTTTCACTTCTGTACTGCCGGGCCAGAGATGTTGTTTGTTAATTGACGATGGGAAGGTCTTTTATTCTAAGCAGGGTCACTCTGTGGAAAGGTGGTGATGCTTGTTTATGCCAGGCCGTAAGAAGGTACTATGTCAGAAAATCTTAAGGCATGTGAAAATGTTATTTACTTCTGGTCTTGCTTATTTAAACAGACATCTTCTGCTGTAAACCCTCCCCAGTTTCATTTGGTTTGTCTGAAGAACAGGTCCCGGGCCTCTTGTGTTTGCCTGCAGAGTGTTTTCACAGCACTGTTTATTGCAGGTTGCCACTTGTAATACCAGCTCTGTGTGAATGAGAGCTTGACAGGGGATACCTCGGCTGCATTGCTCCAGGTTCTGTAATTAAATTTACAGATGAAATATCAGAAAGCCTGCGAGAGTCGAGGCCAAAACCTGGAGAGCTCGACAGAAAGTGCTGAGCAGCACATTTTACCAGTTTCTTCCCTCGCGCAGTCTTAATGTTACTGGCCCCCGACAGATGGAGCCCAGCTAAAATAGCAATGGGTGCAAGGGTGGCAGGGGCCAGGCGATGGAGGTCCGTGAAAATTTATGAAGTTATTGATTGACTCGTTGGGCTATCACTAACCTTCGCCCGTCGCATGAGAGAAAGGGGAGAAAGATAATAAAGAATTTTTTGAGTGGGTCTTTTTCGTTTTCTGCCCACTCTACCAAATATTAATCTCCTAATTTTTAATTTTTAATCCAGACAGAGCGGGAAAATAAATGCCTCTGTCCGGCAGGCCATGGTAAATAATTAAAATTGAAAATTGATTGTTTGCACCAGAGCCGGGATTTATGGGATAGGGGCTCCACCGCACCCTCGGGGGACCCACTCCCACGTCTGCACTCACCGGCCTCGTTCCCGTGTGCTAAGCATTTTTTCACATTATTCTCCACCTAATATGCTAAGGAGAGTGGGTGGGGGGGATGGAAAAGAAGACTGAGGGAGGGAGAGGAGTAGAAGAGGTGTGCTTTGTTAGATGACTCCTGTGGTATTTATTTATTTTTTTCACAGAAATCAATGGATTGGAACCTTCCCCCTTCTTCCACATGGCTCTAATATTTATTTAAATGTCCTGTCAATAAATATAACAAGGTTAGTTTTATAACGGTTTACCCAGGGAATTCGATTCAAGGGAAGTTATATTTGTTATGCCCGATTAAAAACAGGCAATCGATGCAGGTGAAACTACCACATAACCACCTCGCCCTTTTTCTTCTCTGCCCCCTTAAACCTCTTCTCCCCCTACCCTTTACCCCCCCCCACCACCACCACCACCACCACCATTGCAAGCAGGCCATATCTAATGCACTTCTAAACACAAAGACACACCTCCTGTCTGCACGGTTACAAACGGAGGAAATGTCCTCGCCTCCCAACTGTGGTGGCCTGCCGTGTCAGCCTCACCTGACTAATGAACACTGGGAAAACAAATAATGGTCCCCCGGTTAAATAAATGAGAGAGGAAACGCGCCTCGGCTAACGTTCGTTTTTTATAATGCTGACCGGCTTTACAGCATGCATGTGGGTGTTCGCCATAATGATAATTCACTTCATGTAGCCTCGCACATCAAGATGAATCTATCTAGTCACCTGTGGCTCACAGTTTCGCTGGTGTATTTCTCTAACATATATTTTAGCATGTATGCCACGCAGAGTCCACTTCATCATGTCGGAATTGTAGCCAAAGTCAAATATTATTAGCCAATGGCTTCCTATTATTTGTCTTATTGTGTGTGTTTTAAATAAGCTGTAAAGTCTTATATAAGTCCAAATCCTAAAATCTGAGGCATTTAAATGTCACCCCACTCTCTATTTTTCAATACTTAATTCTATTGTCCTTCATTTGTGCCACCTTACAGTGTTGCTCTCTAAGCACTGTGCTGGCAAAAATTCAAATTTCTTCGTCTCTCTAGTGCCGGCAGTGAGATAACCTCTGTGGTTCTATTTTAATAATTAAAACACAGTGCTATGAAGTAGAGCGCTGCTCCTTTATTTATGAGAGAAGCATACACAGTGAAGTGATTGTGTTGAAACCAGGCGAGTCCTTGATCCCTGACATAAGAGTTTGTATTTTCAGGGCATATTTGAATATCAATGCTGAGACATGATCACCCCACTTGCACAGCCTGACCACACACGCCCTCACCAGCACGGACCACCAGCAGGCCTTTCGAGGTAGAGCACAAGGCGAAGAGCCATGATCAAACACACGTCATTCGTCTGTCAAATGTACACATGCAGCTCCTACGCCACGACAGACATAGTGCATATGAACTTTGACAGTGTTTTTGTGGATTGTCTAGAGTGTCAAGGATGTTGTCTCTGGAAAAAGTTGTTGCTGTTTAATTTCTTTAAATGTAATTTTTCATTTCTGTGAGCACTACAAATGAAATCCTATTCGCCTTGGCATTATAATATAGATCATATATGTATGATAAGTCTTCATATTTATTGTTTTATTTATTTAAATTTCAAGGAAACTTAAAAGTTCAGTAAGTGCATGATGTTTCCAAAGTTGAATAATTGTCATCTCAATATTGGCCAAAATAATCGTGATTATGATTTTTGCCATAATTGAGCAGCCCTCGATTAAGTGACATTCATAACCTCAGAACATGTAGCTTTTCCACATATAAGCATGAAATATCTCTCTCTCTCTCACCTACAGCCATTTTCCCACCACCACCGGTAAAGACAGTGATTGTCCACCGTGGCTAAGAGCTCACTGGCAACGTAATCCCTCAATCCTGGTTTAGTTCTCCCTTGCATCAGTACCGCGTATGTCGCGCTGACAGCACACAGACTAAGAGCCTCCTCCACCACTGCCACCACCACCATCACCACCAGTGCAACAAGGAGGGCTTGAGAAATCAATTACTTCCAGTGCGGGCTTGTCGGGCTTTGGGTGAGAGTGCATACATCCACTAGGGGAGTCGTTCAGGAGAGAGAAGGACAGGTATGAGGTGTGAGGAGTTAAGAGGTGGAAGGATGTGGCCTTGCTGGGGTCTCCCATCCACTACAGCTCAAAACTGTAATCCCTCAGGGCGACATGGGCCCATCTCCTCAAATTACCGCACCGATACACTCCTCGATCCTGCCGAGCCCGCCGACTCATTAGATCCGCATTAGCTTCCCCTCCGTGAGCCCGCTGCCAAATTGCCCGATCAGAAGCGCAGGGGAAAACAATACCTATTCAGCAGCATGATGCATACACACACACACGCGCGCGCACACACACACACACACACACGCATGAACGTGTTCGCTGACACGCATGCATGAACATATGCACACGCAATATGGGTTTATTAAGGATTGTGTATTTGGGAAGTCTGAGTTGCAGTGAATCAAATATGAAATAAATAGAGAGGAAGAGTATCAGAGTGTGTGTTTGTGTGCTGCACATATATGTGTCTGTCTTAATGTGGGAGTGATATGGTTACGTGTAAAAATATGGAGAGAGAAAACAGTCACCTCTCTTAATACACACCTGCCCAGAGCATGCACTCGCACAAACACACACACACACACACACACACACACACACACACACACACACACACACACACACACACACACACACACACACACACACACTCTCTCTCTCTCTCATGCTCCCCCCTTCCCCCACTGCCATAAGGCTCTTTGTGAAGACGTTGATACCACAACATTATGTACCACCTCTGCTCAGGAAAACCAGGTTGGCGAAATGTTTTTATCTACCACGAGAAGAGAAAATGAAAATATTACACATTCACTTCTACAAGGTTAGTTATTAAGGTCTAACTGCGGTGCCTTTCTGAAAACCAGCGCCAGTCCTGTGATGGTGTGCATCTTTCCACTGAAGCCTCTCGTCACAAATATATGTTTTCTGACATATGACCATGCGACAATAATACCAGCCAATCAAATAATGCCTCCTTCCATCCCATGAGTGGTAGCTCACACTGACCAGCTGACATCATTCTTTAATTAAAAAGTCGTATAAATATAATCCTTTTTTAGAATGAGACTTCTCGTTGGGCTTTGACTGTATTAAGTAACCTTGTTTACACTGTTCACTCATGTATGAATGTTAGAAAGTGCTATGATGTGCTCAAGTATATTCTCTCTTTTTTTCCAGAAGTGTGATTGATTTGATGTCCTTGGAAAGTTTCTCATTGACTTTAGTGTTGCATTGAATGTATGTCAGTGTGTGTGTGTGTGTGTGCGTGCGTGCGTGCGTGTGTGTGTGTGAGGAGGGGAGGGCAGGGTGCATCATACATTTCATCAGCACGTTTAAACTCCTCTTTTCTCAGGCAGGAAAAGGTTGGCTGGACTGCACCTTTCCTTGTGGTGCATTTCATTTCATATGTTTTGACATAATGCTCCTACACGTCTCTTCCTGTGCTTATTTTAAGGTGACCACACACTCGGGTTGTTTGAATGTGGCTAAATGAAATGTACTGCAGGGGAAAAACTGGCATATTTATCAAATTCACAACCAGCCCTAGCATTAAAATATCTTAGATAATATTAGGCTGTATAATTAGGCTGTGTAAAACTGTATTTACTCATTTATATGATTATAAGACATGGGAGAATATATTGTCAAGTGGAGCTTTATGTGTTCGAAAATAATGAAGGTTTTCTGCTGTGTGATGTAAATGAATGTAAATGAATCACTGATTTCACTGTTTCTGATCTGAGGTCGTTGTTAATTGATGAGACAAAGTGCATACAGTCTTTTGATGAATCAGAAATCAGATTTAAAAAAATCTTTGACTTATGGCTGAGCTCCATACTTCTCTATATTCTCCTTGATGCTCTTAAGCTCTTGCCACATACAGTACATTGACTCTGAGCAAAGAAGGGAAGCTTTCCCTCCTCATCGCAATGTAGGGGGTGGAGAACCAGAAGGATGTGGGGTGGTGGGGGGTGCGCAGGAAGAATCTCAGGGCCTGGTTGGGGTCTCAGGTCATTAAATATCCATGCTGAGGAGGAGCGCTCAACACTTCCAAACTTCCAGCTGCATCACACCGGCCTCGAACGCTCTCTGTGTCGCCCACTCCTCCGTGTTTGCCCTTCCCTTTCCCGCTTGGTCTCTCTCTCTCTCTCTCACACGCACGCGTGCGCGCGCGCACGCACACACACACACACACACACACACACACACACACACACACACACACACACTGTTTATAACCTCTGGAGACTCACACAGGCAGGCAAAACACACGAACACACACCTGCGCAACCACAAAATCTTGCCTCAGCCTGAATCCTCACACACTCCATCCACGGTCTCACTCTCTCCGCTCTGCAGCCCCTCCCTCCGAATTGACTCACAAACACTGACTTTGCATCACTGCTAACCACTCGAGAAAGATGCAGGGTGTATCCTTACTGTCTTACACACACACACACACACACACACACACACACACACACACACACACACACACACACACACACACACTCTCCACTACACAGAAACATTCTCCCATCTCAAGACCCCCTGTGTGATTCTATTAATAGCTAATACACACCACCATTAGCATGCATGGAATCCTCCTCTGCACTATTAATAGGACATGTCCAAATCACTGCTGTCGCATTAGCGGCTAACCGCTACAGCACGGGGAGTTTAAGTGTTGCTAACCGAGCGTGCCTGGTTTATTATGCCTTGTGTGAATAATAAAACACCCCCCTCTCTCTCTCCTCGTCGTCTCTCCATTTCTCTAACTCTCTCTCTCTCTCTCTCCTTCTCACCCTCTCTCTCCCTGCCACACTCTCTCCCGTCACAGCACCTCTACATACATGGGCGAACTTGGCAGAGCACTTTGTTTGAACACTGAGTAGCTTGCCTTGTATCGTGAATATTTAACTTTCTCTGCCGGGCTGCGGCTAACGGTGCTACAGAGGGGGGCAGATTAAAAGGCCGTGCCACTGATTAGCTGAGCTTGAGCTAATGTCAGTCTCTCTCTCGCTCTCTCTCTCTCTCTCTCTCTCTCTCTCTCTCTCTCTCTCTCTCTCTCTCTCTCTTGCCACTGCTTTTCTTCTCCTCTGTGAAGGTGCTACAAATCTCACTTTTAAGTATATATATCTTTCTGGTATTGTTTTTAAAAAACTGAGGTCACGTTTATCAGAAACGTGTAAATTAGCACAAACAGTTTCATTTCACTCAAAATGAAAAGGTAATGTTTCTATTATTGAGTGGAGCTGAAGCAATCGCTTCATCTATTAGTTGATTGACAGAAATTAATCGGAAACCATCGTGATAATCGATTAAATGCCTCAGTCACTTATAAACAGGAATAAACAGGATTCACATGTCTCAGCTGGTTTTGATGCTTTTCTCTGTCATATTTGGTCACAAACTGAACACTTCTGGGTCTTGGATCGACAAACCACGTTAATTTGATCACTTTATAATGTGCATTTTGTACTGTTTTGGGACATTTTATGGTCAAAAAGATTAATTGATCAATCAGTAATAAAAATAATGTGCAGGTGCAACTTTAACTTCTTCACACATATATGTGCTTATTCTATATATTACTGCAAAATGAAATATGCATTATTGTGTAATAAAGCATAGAGTGTGTAGGATAGTGGGCCAGTTGATGAGACTGATAATGGTCAAGTGATAAAAAGGCTCCCAAAAGGCTGTAAACTGCACGTAACTGTATAAACTATGTCACACGTTACAATACACAATCCCTGAGTCTCGATCTTTCTTTTGGCGCTCTCAATCTTCTCCTCTAACTAGGTTTCCTTTCCCTCCCTCCCGGCCACCACGCTCCCACCTTCCCCTCCTTCCTCCTCCTCCTCTCCCCTTTCTCCTTCTATCCTTCCTCCCCTCATCTCGCACAGAGGAGGTCCCATGGGACTCTGTTTTCATGTAACACGCCAACAAGCGGAGAACAAGAGGCGAGGAGTCTTAAACGTCCTGCTAAACTGTCTGCGCCTTTCCTCCTCTCAGTTTCTCTTCCCCTCTTCGTCGCTCTCATTACCTTTTGTTTCACACAGGAGGCTGTTAGCGCTGCTCGTTCTTTGTCACTCTCTAAACTGTTTTTTTTTTTTTTTTTCTTGTTGTTTGTTTCATGAAAGAGCGGGTCCCTCTAAAGCATCTTTTTCGTTCGTGGTCTTGATTTGAATTTGAAATCGTGAAGAAGTTGCTGTTGTGCTGTTTTCTAGCACATGTTGGTCGAATGGAGTGTGGACCTACACGCTGACACTTACTGTACAGTGTGTTATAACCTCCTGACTGCTCTGTTAGTGGTATATGTTAAAATAATCTGCGGCGCTGCTCTCCTCAGAATCAAGTCTTTCCCTTTGCTGGATGGATATTCACAACCCTGAGTATCTTCTCTCCATCAGGAAGACAGCAGGAGTCATTTTCAAGCGTACCCAGCTTTTCCCTTCATCCTGCTTTCCCATGTTCCAGGGTCATGATTCTTAATGGGCCAGGAACAGTCCTTCATCCCGTCCCCCTTGAATTTGCCTTTAGCCTATCAGAAGGTCAAGGCCTATGGGCGAGACCCAAAACAGTAGTGGCCCATTATTTCTCAAGGAAATTGATTATTGATTGGGAGCAACAACAGAACTGTGTGAGGGTGGAGGGAGAAAGACAGACAGAGGGACAGAAAGGGCAGGAGGGAGAGTGAGGGCTCAATAAAGAATGATTGAGGCATGTCACACAGCAGGCGCATTGGCAGGACAGGAATCGAAATAGAGAGGGGCCACAATTTACCTACGTCCCCTCTGGAACTGACAGATTGCTTTGGCACCTGCCTTCATCCCTTTCTTCTTTCTTTCCAGAGATTTCTCTTTTTTCTTTTCTTTAAGTCTTTGTTCTTCGTCTTTTTTCTTTCCCTTTGTTCCTCTTTTTGTCCCTCACCTGATAGTGGCTGCACAATAGTTAAGTTTATATGTTAGTATATCTCTAGTATGCTTAACTGTATGTGCATGTTTGTGCGGCTATATGACAAAATTGGTGTGTGCGCGCGATGGGGTGCAGTGTATAGTTTTTATATGCACATGTATATGACCGCGCGTGTGTGTGTGTGTGTGTGTGTGTGTGTGTGTGTGTGCATGTGCATGTGTGAGGTCCAAGTTCCTGCGGTGTTGACAGGCCTCTTGCATGTCCTGACCACTCTAGACAAACCAAGGTTGGGTTTAATCTTATAATGGCTGAGAGAAGGCCTCCTTAAAGCAAATCACAATGCATTGACCAAGAGACTCATGCATAATTCAGAGTTCCTTTTTTTTCATATCACGCAACCTCAGCAATGCCCACACACACACACACACACACACACACACACACACACACACACACACACACACACACACAAAGAGGCTCATTTGCGCTAATGTTTGTGTGGGAAATGCACACACACTCACCGCTGGCTGTATATAGGCCCTGTGACCAGTCAGATGGGATTTTGTTGTAATTCAAATAATTGATATCTATCTCTGTTTTGATTGAATTAGCGCACTCGAGCTAATTGAATGATGCCTTTGTTCAAAGCTGTATTCCCACATTCTGTTCATTTTGGTATTTTTTTAAGTAGCATTTGGAAAAAAAAAAACTTTTTTAGCCATCCAGTATGAAGATGCTTTATTTATCTATCATTGTGCTTGATAACAAGGAGGTTATGTCATATTTTCATCTCAAATACAATAGATGACATGAAAATAGGCCCAGCATGAGAGATATGTTTAGAGACCTTTTGATATCTTGATAGCACAAAAAAGATGTAGGAAGACATGCTCTGAAATATTTGAAGGTTATGAGTGTTTGTCCGTGTCTCTTTGTCCCTGTGTGTATTTGTAGCTCACACAGAAATATACTCTCCATCACTGTCTGATAACTGATTACAGCCAGATTAAATAGTCGAGAACAGAGATATTAGTAAAATAATTTGATGGATTGGAGCAGCGAAGAAGACGACAGACTCAAGTGTTTAACAGAGAAAAGACATTAAATGGAATAAACTGGAATGGCAGCTTTTTTATTTGTTTCCCTTCTTCAGTATGAACTAACAACACCATTTAACTGGTGATCACAAAGGGCTTTCTCAGAGGTACATCTGAAAAACACACAACCAGTGTTACATATGTGACATCCGATGTTTTCCGCTGTGCGGTGATAATTTGTGAAACATAGTTTTGCCAAAATAGACCAAATGCTGAATTTAGAAGCAGCACCAAAGCAGTCTGAAAACAAGAAGCATAATGTTGCGATCAGTGTGCATGTGTTGACTTGGCAGGAAAATAATGATAGGTTAAAATACACACACCAACACACACACTGACCCAGTCACAGTAGGGTTTGTATGCTTATCCCTGTGTGTCCTGCCTTTCCCTAATTGGCTCCTTTGCAGCGGACACAGGGTGCGTCTCTCTTGTTTCCTTCCATCCTTCTTTTCCTCCTCTGCCTCACCTCCACCCTCCATCCTTTACCCTCACCCTCACCTACCCGCCCCGTTGCAGAGGGCCTTGGTGAATTCCTTGGCCCTCATCGCCTCTCCTGGTGTACAGTAAGGCCGTCATTGTAATTTGAAAACACAGCTAAAATTAGTTAATTTGCAAAAGGCTTTTCATGAAGGCTGCATGGAAACAGTGAGCTCCCTGCAAGCTGAGGTGTTTTCCTTTAATGACAACAACACCAGAATAAGAAATGCATTCCATGAATATCACATATTAGTGCTAACACTTAACATTTGGCTGCAAACCCGCAGTTTGGCACCAAACTTAATTTTTGTAGCAGTCGCCATTGACTTGTCCTTAAAACGCTCATAATTTCACGATTGTGAAACTCATATCTAAATCTCAGGATTTTATAAATCTGTGTAAATAATGAAAATATATTGAAGTTATCTGTCATTTTCTTTGTTTTTCTTTGTGTAGGTGTATTGGTCTCATTATGTTGCATGATACACTGAGCAGGTGGGGTAGATGTACTGACAATCTTTTGACAAATACCTGTATTCATGATGATCATCAATGCAAGCAGCTTAAACGTTATTCAAGTAACAGGAGGGGAAAGTTTTATAACGATTTGTTGAAAATATTCATTTATGTACATATATTTTGATTGTGAGGCCTCATGATCACTAACTGGAGGTCATAGGTCAGACACAATTGCGTAAAATCCACATTATTGATGATGTAACAGGAATAAAATGTGATTTTCTGATCTGAACCAGGCCTATTGCTCGTACATCTGTGTACTGAATTGCTGATAGAGACGGTTCTTTTAGTTTAGTGTTTGGAATATTGTCCCGTTCCAAGAGACAGCTTAGCCGTATTTGGCCCGAGGGGACACTTATAAACACATGAATATGCCCCGACCCAGACACAAAGAGATGACACCATACATAAACACACACAGTGTTCACACACACACGCAGATATGTGTGGAAAGACAGACATAAACACAGACAGTGTGGACATAAGCAAGACTGTGCAACGTGTTTGATGCATGCATAAATACACTCATGCATCTGTGCACACACACACACGCACACACACACGCACACACACACACACACATATATGCAGGCCTGTACTTCTACTCACCTTAATTGGCCCACCAAGCATCACTTAAGAAGCCTTTGAGACAGAGAGAGTGTGAGATAGACGTGGAGGAGGAGAAGGGGGGAGTTCAGAGATACAGACAGAAAAAGGAAAGCGATAGGGTCTTGGAGGGAAGGAGGAGATCGGGAAGAGGGAAGAGAGGGAGGGCAGAAGGCATGAGGAGGAGAGAGAAAGAAAGCTCCCCGTGTATTTCTGGGGGTAATTACAGATGCAGATTTGCGTTGCCACTTGCAACATGGCTGAATTCATTTCCATCTTCGCTCTGCCCTTCCCCGGTGCCCCTGGGGAGGTACAGAGAGTGTGTGTGTGTGTGTGTGTGTGTGTGTGTGTGTGTCTAAGTGTCTGAGTGTTGAAGGAGGCAAATCTGGGAATCTGCATAACAAGCTGGGAAAGAAAGGAGGAAAAGGGAAGAAGAGTATGAGAAAGAGGAAGACTGTTCTGAAGAGAGGTGTGTGTGTGTGTGTGTGTGTGTGTGTGTGTGTGTGTGTGTGTGTGTGTGTGTGTGTGTGTGTGTGTGTGTGTGTGTGTGTGTTAAAGGGGCGCATGTAAGACAAAACACAGTTAGTGAAGGATAAAATACAAGTGATTCTCTCCCCTGATTTGAAGGAACAAGCTGGACGTTCTTCTCATGAAGCCACACAGGAAGATTCATAAATACACAAACAGATATCCATGTCAGCAAGGGCCACAATGCAAATGAGTATTTTAAACTGATTTTACATAGAAATGTGTACATTTTAATGAAATAAACCAAATATCATGCCAGATTCAGCAACACTTTTCACACAGTGGATTATCAGCTCAGAACTTAGTTGTGGGCTTGATTTCTCTTTTGCTCTTTGCTATAAACCCCCAAACTCAGTGGAAGTGATTAAGTCTGCAGAGAGAAGTGTTTGCAAAACACTTACAGGACATTATGGTTTGATTTGAACTATATACACTCGATGCCAACAATAAAACCAGTCCACAAAGTTTCATCAATCACAGGAAAATATTTGAAAGTCAATATAATCCATTTCTGTGTGATTGATAGCTCAGCAAAAATACTTGAATTACACTCCTGCAGTAAACCCCACCCACCTGCCGTCCCCTGCAGATTAAAACAGAATGTAAAAATAATTTCTCTCATATTTTCTGCCCCAGTCATTACTTTCAAATAAAATATGGTGCCGCCTGATTTCCCTGAACATGTATCCATTCACTGCTCTATTTGTAAATCATTTTTAATTGATGATTAGAGACCCTTTGTCCTCCTCAGGTTCAGCTTCTGCTCTCTGTGAAAACAAACAATTTCCTACGAAATCTAATGTTGTCTCAATTAACATAAGAACAGAAAGCTATAGAAAGCTGGCAGTGTTTACCCAGCTTCCATTGTGAGAGAATACAGGTGTTTGATGCCACAGCCAAACCCCTGCGGTGTGTTTACCTCAGACTTGTCCTTCAGTCAGCACAAGATTGATGGAGCAATGTACTCCTTCAGTGCACTGGTGTTTGTGCAATGACAGCACATGGCCACAAGGGGCTTACTGATCACAGCTGTGTGTGTGCGTGTGTGTGTGTGTGTGTGAGAAAGTGAGAGAAAGCAAAATAGTGACAGAATAGTTGGGACAGAGTAAAAGACGGAGAGACTGAGACCAGGATACACAAATGGACGCGTTTCAGTCAGAACAAACATGTATCCTTGTTAAGCCTTTACGATGTGTGTGTGTGTGTGTGTGTGTGTGTGTGTGTGTGTGTGTGTGTGTGTGTGTGTGTGTGTATGTATGTGTGTGTGTGTGTGTGTGTGTGTGTGTGTGTGTGTGTGTGTGTGTGCGTGTGAATAATGAGGTGTATGTGTGTTGGTGGGCTCATGTTGATCGTATATAAAGCCCCTTTAATTTTCTGTTTTTATGTCCCAATGTTGAAGAGAGAGAAAGACGAAGATGTCTCTGAATCTGTCTTCATTTTTCATCCCTTTGTGTAACGTAACACACACATACGTACACACACGTGCGCACACACACCCTTTCCTGTAAGACCACCTGGCTTCCCGCTGCCAGTCCGCCAGCCAGCTCAGCAGCCAGAGACTTGGCCCGATTAATTATCTCCCTGCTAATTGAATGTGGAGGCACTCTACAGGGATGGGTCATTAAACTGATGCAGCGTATGTTTGTCTCCACTGTTTATCTATCTACAGCTAAAAGACACATCAGACACACTGCACACTGACACACACGGACTTACACACATATGCAAGCGTACCAGCATCTACATATGTGCACACAAATATAAGTGATGCTGATGCACGAAAGCATTCGCAGACATCAATATACACGCGTGCATTTTAATAATAAATCCTTGGTGTTTCCATCACAGGTCAGCTCAGACAGACAACAGACTGACCTGGAGCTGCACCTAGTGATGATTTTAATAATTGATTAATCAATGGATTAATTTTTTAGCTATGAAATAGTGAAAAATTATCATTGTGACCTCTCAGAGCCCCAGATGACGTTTTCAGATTGCTTGTTTTGTCCATTGTGACATTATTGAAGTAAATTCTCACTTTGAAGACTGGAAAGTAAATGCCAGATTAATGAGAAAATGCAACTCTAGGCTATTAATCGATAATCAAAGTTGTTGTCAATTTACTTTCTGATGTTTGACTAAACGGTGAATAGATTTCTAATTAAATTTTTTACTTAACAGCTTCTTGCTCACGTGCTTACTCTTCTCACCATATGAGGATTATTTCACCCAGGTCGGACTCGTTTGGTTTCATGCTGCTGCTGCTGCTTGGGTCAATAATCAGATCACAATCATTTTTAACAATATGTTTGCATGTTCATGCTGTCATGCATCCTCAGTAAGCTTGTTCCGCCAATTCACTGCATCTCAGAAAGGACAAGATTATGTTGAACCATCAGACATATTATCGTCCCTCTTTGTGCTCATTTCTAGTGTGGCATCTGCTCTGCGATACAAAGGCGACAAGATCCACAGTTTGCACAAATGCACTCAGACCACGTGCAGAGGCCTTATGGAAGTCTTATTAATAGAGTGTATATGGGGTGTAATTAATGCAAAGCACTTTAGGTGTGACAAGCAAGCCCTTGGTCTCGGCATTAAGCTTACATTGTTTCACTGCTAACGAGGGGGCTCTCAGGGGAAGTGGCTCTCTTCTTCTTGTCTTCTCCCCTGTCTTTGTCTTTATCACCTCCTTCATGTTATTGGTGTCATGTAATCCTTGATACTGTGACTCGGTAATGATATGCCATCCTTGAGACGTTAGACAAAGGAATGTAACGTTGATGAACTCTTGGTGGATGGGGTAGTTTCACCGGAAAAAGGTTGGACAAGAATAGACAGATTAATCAATAATGAAAGTAACTGTTAGTTGCTGTCTTAAGACAGTAAATAATTTGAATCCATATATCCCCAAACTGCAGAGTCTATAAAGAAAATATTCACCCCCTTGGCAGTTTTAATGTTTCATTGTACTACAACACTGAATCAGAGTAGATTTAATGTGGGTCTCGACAAAGCGATTTAAATTAATTACAAATAGGACACGCCTAAATCATCACTGGTGCCGCTAATTGGTTTTAGAAGTCATATAATTAGTTAAACGAAGATCGTCTATGTGCTACAGTCAAAAAGTTTCTGTTGATTGTTGCATAGACGTACCTGAGTTGGTATCATCGCTAACAGTCTCTGCAAAAAGAGGATTGATTGTTAGAAGTCATTGAGCGTGCCTTGTATTGCCCTTAAATCACCTACATGTAAAAGCAGCTTTATGCATTAATATATATATATACACATATAGAATGCCTTGTCGGGCTCACTGAAGCTGCATATGGTGGCCTGAGTGGAGAACGCTGTATAACGAAGTATCCCAGAGGTGTTCAGCTGGGTTGAGATCTGATGACTCGCCTGTGACCTCTCATGACCTGCATCTACATTTGTTTTGATTGTTAAATTTCTCCTTTAATTTGTCATCCGTCTGTGTTGATGCTAATAGAATACAGAGTTACATTCCTTGCAATGGAATTCAAGCATCAACACGCTCAACGGCTGCTGCCATTCCTTGTTTTCATCCCTCCTTCCTGAACAGTGAGCCAATGCTATTTCAATGTATTTGTATTTAGTGGCCTTAGCAGGGTATTCAAGCACATATATGAGCCCCATTGTTGGCTGGTAAAGGCTGACGGCCAACATAGAGGCCCATTCCCCCACATGCCTGCACACACATAATGGCCATTTCATAGCTCGTCTGGGGGTAATGGAGCCTGGCTGGGCCCGCCGAGATGGATCACCCCCAGATGGGGATGAAATGGGTGATCTGCCAGGATTGACGAGGCCTCGAGGTGCTTTTAGAAGACCTGGTGACCAAAGTTGGACACCCAAACCTCCACCCTTCCTTACTGATGTGCATTTGGTGTAAGTTATGAGGACTGGGTGGAGGGTGGGAGATGGGACATTGATTTGGAGGATGCTGTCATTGTTACAGGGTTTGGGTGGGTGACAGATGAATAGGGGGTGTGGGATACATCTGTTTGTGCATCCAGCTCCGAGTTCATGCATCCATATGTCCATCTTTGTGCACCTGTATGTGTATATATGTCTCATTTTGCATGAATCAGTGCGTTTGTGTCTTCAAATAGAAAAGCGGAGGACACAAAATGCAAAGCAAAACTGACATGGACCTGAAGCAATCAGTCTAATCACCCATCTCAGGCCCATAAAATTACCTGACTCACCCACACACCCCACTCTTCTCCTTCAAACTCAACACAACCAAAACACAACATGACTGTGCTGGTATTTCGACTGGACCTTTGAGGCGAGCGGCGGCTGACGTTATAAATGGCGTGTGGTGGATAATGTCAATACTCTGTGATTGGACTGAGCCTGCTGAGTCGCTAAAGGTCAGGGAGGAGCACATTGCTGATTGTTTTCCAAAGACAGCCCATTGAAGTTTGTCTGATAGGGGTCATTTAGTTTAAGACACGCTCAGAGGCTAAGTTATCTGTCTGTGTCACTGATGCTCCCTCCTCTAACAGTGCTGTTTATTTGAAAATGAGGGATTTTTTTTCTAGCCTTTTGCTCAATTTAACTTCTGCCTTTTTTGGGGGATTTGTAATAATTTAATTTATATAAATTATTTGCAGAATTAAAAAAATTTTATCATGGCTTTTGTGTGTCACTGAAAGATGAACAGGCTGTCTGTCGTACAAGTTCCTGTCACATTGATGGATTCATATCTTGTGATTATTCAGTTTTCTGTAACTTTTCAGTTGAGCATAAGCTGTCATTGAAAGACATTCACACTGTCCTGTCGTGTGGTGTGTTTTATGAGAAGTGTGTTCATTGGTTGTCACTGTACCATCCTTCCTTAATTAGTGCTTTAATTGTCTTTTTTCTTCTCTGGAAAGTAAAACAAGTCAGTGACTCTGTGCACATTCAGTGACTCTGTGCACATTCAAGCCACAGTGATGAATCGCGGACCATCATCATTCATGAAGTCCACATGTATGTCATGAATACATTAATTAAAGAAACACCACAATTCTCAGCTTGACAGGCAACTGAGTTTCACTTGAGTCTCAATAAGCAAAAAAAAGAAAAAAACATTCCAGACCTTGAAATTAAAAGGTTATTCTTTGGTTTAAAATTAATTATTTAGCAAAACCACACCCACATGTGCAAAAAAAAGAAGTTGATTTAACAAAAAGGAGCAAAGAAAAATTAAATAAAAGCATCTTTATACAGTTGTTCAGAATTACAGCTTCACATTCTACCTTTTTAAAAAAACAAAAAAAAAACTAAATAGTGCAATTCAATGGTTAATTTCTCTTTATCTGTTGCCATGGAAAAACATCTATCTTTGCTACTACACATCCCATCTTCTTCCAACCTTTAAAGACGCTTTAATCTCAGCTGTCTTAATGGCATTAAAACACACCAACACCACTCCAGATACACGTATGCATGTATTATCATCTGTTAACCGAGGCTTTTAGATCTAATTTCACTGATGATGCTCCTTTTGTGGTATATCCGTGAAAAGTGATCTAAAAAACACAAGATGCAAATGTGGATATTTGCTGTCCTATCCACCCACATCATTTGGAGGGTGCGCGTGTGCTTGTTTGTGTGCAAGGTGCGTACATTTGTGCTCACGACGCCCCTCGTCTCAGTGCCTCTTCAAAGGCATTGAGTGGTGCCCTTTGTGGCCCCCGCTCCCTCCCTTTTCACTCTCCCTCCTTTTGTCTTAGCGTTTCATATTTAATAGAGCTGGCTCAGAAACAGAGCAAGGATAGGTACCTGAGGCTGAGGGCGAAGGCCTACTGATGCCTGGGTGAAGTGTCTCCTCTCTCTCTCTGTCTGCATCTCTCTCTCTCTCCCATGATCCTTTCAAGAGAATCTATGAGCAGCAGATCAAAGGGATCCACAATGATGTCCCCCCTATTCTGTTGGGATGGCACAGTCGTTGAACACCCCCCTCCCGCTCTGTGAACGCACACACTTGCCCGCTTTCAAACAGGTGTCTTGACTGATGAGTGATACACACATGGAGTGGCAAAGAGAGACAAAAATTGAGCGCACATCCTCTCTTTTGTCTTCATTTCTGTTCTTCCTCCCCATACGGGGCATCTTTAGCCCACCACCTCGCTCTGTCATATCTCCCTTACTCATAATGCGATCGTTCATTTTGGAGGCAGGAGCGTCTCGGTCAAGCTTGGAAAAGTGAAAGCAGCCTTCCCGCGTCTCCCTCGCCTCTGCTTTTTCCCTTACAGGGAGGTGATGAGAGCCCATTGGCTCTTGTCAAACTATCTGGCTGGTTTTATAGCTGGCTTTCAATCACCTGCCTTGTAAAGAAGGAGAACACATGTTCCCTATTGATCATCAATCAATGATCAATTAAACAAGCCATTTGTCCAATTAGAGCAAAGGGTCCATCCAGACCATGGCTTATTTAGCTGTTTGATTGGAAGGGAGCGGAGGGAATGGATATGCTTGCATAATTGATCAGGACCAGGTCTTTAAACACTTATCTCATCCAAGTCAGATAGTTAGGCCATTCAGGTTGCAATCAAGGAAGTCTGTTGCCTGTAACGGAAATCAAGCTGGTTTTTATAGGTCTTAAATCACAGCGCTTGATACGAAGCCATTTGCTGGCCAGTTTATTTGTAGACTATGGGGCTCTGTGTTAGTGTGTTGGGCCTCTTAGGCTCGCCAGATATATGTCAACATATCAGCTGCAAAATTGTGTTACATTAGATTTCACTTTAAATTGTTGACATTTATAATCTGCCTTGTTGTCAGGGTTTATTGGTCTTGTCTGTCAGAAGCAAAGGAGGAAACAGAGCTACTAAGTCCAGAGAAGGAGGAGGTCTGCGTGGTTGGAGTCAGTAAAAGTCACTCCAGCAATGGTCAGTTTAACATCCTCAAGCTAAAGGCCTTTTTTTTAACCTCTTCCATTCTTCTTTTATCATGTGTAAAACCAGTGTATCAAACAAAAACATTGGATTTTATGTTTTATTGGTCTAGTTTGAAAACCCAAACATGAATCAGCTGAAGGGAGTCTTAGTTCCCATGTTTAGTTCCTGTGGTTCCTCTGAATGTTTGTTCAGAAACGCCTGTCAGACCCCTCTAGCGCCTGACTCACTCTTCCTTTCCCCACGACAGTCCCCCCCCCACACTATTGTTATTGCAGAGGGGGCGCTATATCCCCATCTTCATCCAACAACTCGAACCTCAAACCCTCTGAACCCTCTTCCTCCTCCTTCTCCTGACACTTCTTTTGGTGGAGAGAGATTGTTTATTTGGGTCAAATAGTCAGCTATCTCAGGGAAAAGAAGAGGGGGTGTCTTCCACCCCTGCCGTCCCTTTCCCCAAATCCTCACCCTCCTTCTCTTTCTTTCCCACTTTTTTCCACCCCCAGCCCCTCCATTTTGGTTTTCAGCCATTTAACCAGTCAGCAACAATCAGAGCTGACAGAGCGACGGGAAACAATCGAGGCGGGGTCACCGGAGGGGTGACCTCGAAGGGCTGGGGGGTAGGGATCGAAGGGAGGCCCGGGCATAAAAAAAAAACCCCGCCACCCCGGTGGAGTGTCCCGCCTGGCTCTTTGTTGCAGTCGGCCAGTGAGAAAATGGGGACACTTTAACTCTCCTCTGCATCCACCTCTCCCCAACAAACCCTCCACTCTCCTTTCCTTCCCTATCGCCTTCATTTGCTCCCCTCACGCTCTTTTCTTGTCCCTCTTTGTGCTATCGCCCACAGAGGGGGAACAGAGGGGGCAGAGAGTGATAAAGTGACTGACGGGCCACTTTTCCTCCCATTTTTTTCCGTCTTCCCTTTCTCTCTGACAGTGTCTGTGACTGCGTGACACTCGGGTCTCTGATTGACAGGGGGCGTGGAGGTGTGTGTGTGTGCGTGTGTGTCTGTGTGTTTGGGGGGGGGGGGGGGCGGCAAAGTGACTGCGAATCTCTGTGCTTGTCTGTCTGGACGCTTTGTGGAGGGGGGGGGGGGCGGATTGTGGGAGTTTTCAGGACCAAAATGGGTGGTAGAGGGAGGGGGGTCGACGGTAGGACGGGAGAGTCGAGGGGAAGAAGTGCGAGGGCGAAGAGAGAGGAGGAAGAGGGTGGGGTGGGGGTTCATCCGCTCATTCTCTCACCCTCTCTGTGACAGTTTGGAGGTTTCACACTTAGCTGCCCCGCGTTTGTTTGTCTGCGCGCCTCGACCAGGTTCCCACGTGAAAGTGCGCTCTCACTGTCCTCTCGCGCTGCTCTGACCGTTGGGCGTCACAGCAGTCAGAACCAGAGCTGCGACGGACTCACTCAGACACTGACAGCTGGGCCCAGGTCTGCAGACGCAGGGCATACAGCACCTCAGAGTGACTCTGGTTCCCATGCTGGCGGCCCACTTGGTGACCTCATGAGTTTGTTTACTTGGGTCTGAAGAACTAATTACACTGCATGCCATTTTGTGGCCGCAGCGGAATTAAAAAGGGCTGTTTTTCAACCATGTTTTGCTCTCTAAGTTATCCCACATCTCAACACTGACTGAAAAAATATATCTCTGAAAGCTTTTATCTGGAAAATGCATCATCTTTACTGTTTATTTTAATAAGGCAAAGGCTGCACTGTCGGAACAGATTTCTTAAGGTGACACATTTTTTACAATTTCAGACTGTCTCACGGGTTAGTGTGATGTCACGCTATTGTTGTAGTAATGTCTGGCAATTTGTTAGATAAATCACAGTCATTGTATGCATATCATTGCTTTATCTACTGGAAAATGTCAAACTCAGTTGACTTCATTTTCTCCAAATATCAAACTAATACACTGATTCGCATAATTAGAGGTCATGGGCTGGCAATTAAAACAGTATCCCTTGTTCTCACTGGGCTCATCACAAATGTATGATAATTTAATAATTTTGCCACTGGTGTCATATATGGGTGATTGATTAGAGGTGGGGAGAAAGGGGAGAGCGATGGGTGGAGGCGAGTCGAAAGCAGGCAGAGTGGGAGGGAAGGTGGGAGGGAAATGAAGGGGGAGCGAGGGATGAATTAGTGACGGGACAGAGGGAGAGCAAGAGGGAAGAAAGGAGAAAGGGGGGGAGGGAAAGAGGGAGTGCATTCCTGGGTGATTCAGCACGGTAGACCGGCGCGAGGGAGGGACGGCGAATGGATGGACAGAGGGTGGGATGGATGGAGGGGAAGGGAGGAGGGGTGACAGGGCTCCCCTCTAGCAAGTGCGGCGACAGGGACAGATGGCATCCCTCGGCGGACAGAGTGAGTCCCAGTTTTCACCTGCGGCCCCATGGGAAAAATCCGCCTTCCTCACACATGCAGACATACAAGAGGCCCTGGAATGCTTGTGCAACACTACAGCGAGATGAAGGATGCACTCCGAGGAGGGGGTGCGGAGGGAAGGATGGTGATGGGAGGGAGGAACGTAGAGAAGCGGGTCAAGGGAACAGCGATGTAGGATAGTCTGAGAAAACTTTAAGGGAGGAACTACGCAGAGTGGGAAAAAGCACGGAGGATTAGAAGATTGTGGAAAGTAGAAATTGAAGGAAGATATAAAAGGAGGCAGTAAAAAAATCAATAAGCACCATGTTTGAAGAAAGGAAAGCAGTGGGGAAGCCTTCACACTGTGAAAACTATTTGACAGATACTTTCCGACAGACAGCGCAACACCCATTCAGATGCCTCTCGTTCTCGCTCCCTTTCCTTCCCTCCCTCCCTCCTCGGCCGTCATCTCCTTTCTCCCCGCCTTGTTTTCTTCCCCTTCTTGCCCCATCTCTCCCTCTCTCTCACTCCCTGACTGTTGGGTGATACAGATGGTGCTTTTGAGGACTGTGAATGGGGTCAGGCTGGGTCGGGAGGGGAGGGGGTTGCAAGGGAGGACCAGACAATAATGTAACGATTCGGCCGGCCCCCCGGACCAGCAGGGCCGTGGAGGAGAGTGAAAGTAAACAATGGTCCGTCACTGAGGGGGTCACTGGGAGTGGAGAGGGAAGAGGGGAAAGGGGCGTGCAGAGGGGGGTCGGTCTCCCAGGGTCTTGATGCAGGCCGCCGTTGGGAGGGGGCTGAAGTGTGTGTGTGCGTGTGTGGGAGTGCGTGCACACAGGTTGGCTGCTGAGGGGCGAGGAGGTCACAAGGTAGCAGCACTCCAGTGTTGGCATGTGGTCTGCATTTGCAAGTCTGTGTTTTGGAAACCCATTACAGCAGCAGTCCTGCAGCCGATTGCTTTTGTTGTCTGTAAGTTCTGCCTCAACAACTGCCAGTGGATATTTAACAGATTTCCCTCCCCATGCACTGCAACCACATCTCAATTATGACAAACGTAAGCCAATGAGAAGTTTCTGCCCATATAAAAACAGGTAATTTAAGGTTTATTTTTCCAGTAACAGAAACCCTGTGACAAAATGTACTCTTAGGAAATCAAAGAGTTGCATGTCCTCAGAAAAACATGAATGGCTTCACTGAAGGAGTTGCGTGTTGGGTATTGTGGCCTTGCTCAAGGGCAGTAGTTGACAACACTTGACAAAAATTGCCCTTGAGCAAGGCTGGAAGGGCAGTTGTCGTCAGTAGCTGTTTAAGTGTCTTTTAGACATATTCTCAGCACACAGTTCTGCGACTTTTTTGTTTGTATTTAGTGTTGACATTTAAGTATTTAAATATAAAAATGTGTAGAATCTCCAGAAGGTGGGAACACTGAAATAATCTCTTGCATTCAAGGCTTCACACTAGATATAAAATTCCCTTTTAAGTAGTTTCATTCAATCATCAATACCTTTTTTTGTCTTCAGTTTCACATCATTGTTCTACAGGCTGCAGTGGATTGTATGGGTTACCATCTGTGCACTGGCAGCTTGTGCTGGAGTACAAATGAAGGGGATAGTAGAGTGTGACAGTTGACACATGGCTAAGCAGGCCTAAGGATGCCCCATTGATCTAATTGACTGGAGAGACAGGAATCAATGCCAGTGATCAGCAGGCCCCCGAAGTCCAATAATTTGCACAATGACTTAACTTCTCCAGCTAACCAGATGCTGGTCTCTTTACCGAGGGCACTGTTTTGACCTCAGTGCAAGTGCTTGTGAATGAAAAGCAGGACAGCATTTACTGTAGCACCATCAACACTTTTTTCATGAGATGCTTTTATTCATTCAGAGAATAAATTGTGTCCCTAAGCGTTACATAAACACTAAAACACTTCCCTATTTTTCTTTTGTTTGATTCAAGCCATTAATGTAATTCAACACAAACTTGTTTATTTAATGAACTATGATTTTGTCGTCTTGTCCAATGAATGTGCTGGAAATTCCCAGCCGTCACCTCATCACACAAACCGTGTCACCAAACAGTCTCTCATCGAGCAGAAACAGGCTCTGGAAATAGTTTGGTCCAAATTTGAGCTCCTCAAAAATCTCACCAGTGGACACTTGCGGAAAAGGTTAGCTGTTCTGGCTCCGTTTGTGAGTTCACCTGAAAAAGTGAGCTCCTCTGGTGTTTTGGCATGAGATGTGGTTCCTGCTGTACGTTTATCTTTAGCTTTAGAGACTTTTGACCAAAGAAACAGACGAGGCCATCTGTTTCACTGACATTAAAAAAACCCACTCTGCTGCGTGCGTGCGTGTGTGTGCGTGCGCGTGTGTGTGTGTGTGTGTGTGTGTGTGTGTGTGTGTGTGAGAACTATAATGGTGTTATTAAGTACAGATTGGTACTTGGTATTGGCAAGTACCCCAATATAAGTACTTGTACTTGGTCTGAAAACAAGTGCTACTGGTGCAGAATTTCTGACTCATCCGTGTCTGTCACACACACATACACACACTTAATACCTTATACCGCCTTAACACCCACTTAAACACAGAGTCCATCTAGCTTCTCTCATGTCTTTCCCTACACTTTCCATCTGTGGCTTTTGATTGACAGCTGCTGAGAACTGGAAAGGGACCTTCAGTGCAGAGATGAGAGGGCAGGCTGCGGGGGTCGAATCGACGGGCCCCGGGGGCTCGCCTCCTCCTCCTCCACCTCTGCTCCAGGCCAAGGGGCCCGTGCAGGGGTCGAGAAATGCCGATCGGAAACCTGCATTGTCTGTGAGGCCCTCACATTTCAAAGCTAAAAGTCAAACAGTGTTGTGACATGTTGTGGGAAGTGCAAGTGACAAACACACACACATACAAATGTCTTTCGGCAAGGTGTGCACAGATATACACGACGCACGGATGTGTTTTCCTGAGGCGTTCACACTCAGATAAACACACACACTGGAAACCACTTTTTTACTGCCACTCTAAATCTGTCCCTTTCAAGAGATGATTTTTGGAGAAACCACTGAGTAGTCTGAAGTAGCCACACTCGAGATGACTACAACACATAGCCCACCGACTGTGTCTTTAATTGGTCTTTGAATAGTGAGAAAATGTGTGTTCAATCAGACAAGTATATACAAATCATTTCAGTGTCCTCACATGTATAGCACAAACCATAAGTATCTCTCAAGCCTGTGTCTCATACAGACTAACACACACACCATCACACACATGCACAATAAAGAAAGTTACCTGTAACTGTGGCGATGCAAGGGATGTAAAGAGAAAGCAGTAAAGAGACTGTGACTGACTCCATTTGAAAATACAGCTATACCACGCATCATTAGTGCATGCTCTCAATGTAGCATAATGTTAAACACTGTTGTGTTGCATTGGTAATAGCAGGTTCATCAGCAGCTCAGCAACAGCTGAAGAATTTAGAATCATATCTAAGCAAAATTAAAATGGCAGTTTTTGGGCTCTAATTGCAGTCTTTGAGTATTTTTTAGAGCACATGCAGCCTGTCTGGACAACCGCTATCTCAATACATCTGCAGCACAATTAAACATTTCTTTTTAAACTTGGCATCTATGACTTTCCTTTTGTGACTCTTGAAACTGGCTGGAGAAAGCAGCATTATTCTGGAAGAGGTGTAATCTTGTATCAGCGGGGCCCAGATATGTGCATGAATATTGCAGGAGGGTGGTTGCATTGCAGCTGAGGCAGCAGTACAGAATCTGTGCACACCCAGTTAATCTCAGGAGGAAATAACAAGGGGATTTTCCACCACCTGGTGAAACAACTGGATAAAAGTCATTACCTTAACCGCTTCTGGATGCGTGCAAGTCAGATGGACCAGGTCCACTAAGTCACGGATGAAGGTCTGAGGAGGCGAGTGACTGGCTGTGAGATTGTGGTAAACGCATGTGTTCTGTCATGTAACACACTCCATCGCTTGAAGAGAAAAATTGAAAGTAGGAAAGCCAGAAGCAGCACATGCATTAATGTTGTTCACTAGCACACTGCCTGTGACAAAACAATGATGATCGTCCAGCTAAAATAACAAATATCAGTTTAGACAAAGATGCCAGCTGAACATTTTGGTCCCAAAGTCAAGTCGAATAAAACGCTCCCTCCCTCTGAAATATCATAAGTAAAACTCATGGCAACACTGGCAGAAACACGGAGAATGAGGCTCACCCTAAGTGTTTTTACATTTCAAAATGATTCTGAACTAACGGTAAAAATGACCTTATTCCGTCGACTCTTGAAACGATGAGTGACCTGTGGCGTGACCTTTTGAACAACTTCAACTATAATGGCTTTTGAACATAGAAAATGCATACCGGGTAAAAGTGGATACCTTAAAAATGCCCTTCAGTGTGGAATGTCCCAGATGTGGGTCAGTGTGCAGAGGTGCCACTGGCAAAATCATGTGGCATTGTGTTTATGGAGACGAGTGTCTGGACTCTGTCCATGTGGACTTTGAAGGCAGCTGTGGATATAGTTGTTGCGTGTGCTTAAAGGCCAATAGGAGCAAAATGTTCTTTCCTGCTTTGTGGCAAAGCTTCTATCTCATTTGACTTGTTCTTTGGCTGAGGACTTTAACACCATCTACATTTTTGTGTTAATTTTAAGTTTTCATGCCGCTCCATATTTATCCAGATCTTCAAAACCTGCCCCTCCCATCCACAAATGAAAAGTACTCACCCAGTCTAATAAAGTAGTCAAACACTGTGAGACTTTACATTTTGACTTACATCCTCTGCAGGGTGCCTGAAAGGGCCCAACACACAATCTTGAGACATTTGTATTTTTTATTTTCCTCCTTAAGACCAGGAGGTGACACAAATGTATTACAGTTTTGTCACGTTTTTCACTAAATTACTGTTATTTAAAGACAATGACTTTTTCCACAAATTCATGGCATATGAAGACTGATCAGCTGAGCCAACTGTTGTCGCTTTGTAATGCAGACAGCATTATGTATGTGTGTGTGTGTTACGGACAAATGAGAGTCTCCAAGATTCATCCAAAGGAAGAAACATGGAGGAGAATTAGTCATGAATTTTATAACAATTGGAGTTTTTCGATTTTGATTAGAGTGATAGATGGCCAGCACACGCTGTAACAATAATGAAACCAGCAAAATGTGGAAGTCATTCTGTGAATCATGAAGTTTATATTTACTGATATGAACTACAGGCTCTCTGATGCACAAGTTTTTGAAGGGCAAGTGATCGGGGCGTCTCCTGCTCCGCTGTTTTATAATCAGAGTGGTGAGCCAGATAGAGAGACGGGTAACGAAGGCACGCAGGTGTACGTTCCTCCTGGAGCAATGCAGCACACAGTGGAGGGAGATGTGGCATTTCCTGAAGGCTTTTTGAGAAGAAATCTCTTAGGATGGATGTCATCTTTAGCTAAAGACTCTCAAGGGCTCACAATACAGCGCAGGAAGTGTTTGGCATTGTTTCTGACAGATGCTAGGCCAGTCAAATGAACCTGAGAAGGCTGACTCACCACCACCGACTGCCTGCATCCCCTGTAACTGTCTGACAGCGAGCATTGACTAAAGAAACAGAGGAAGCATGAAGGAAATCAAGGATTATCCAGGCAATGCTGACCAGGGGTCCTTTGATTCAAGGACAGAATTTAGCAATTATGTCCTTTCAGAGGCAGGACAGTTGGCCTTTGAGGACAGGACATATTGTCCAGCCTCTGATATGACATCATATGTCAAAGCCGAAATTTAAGACATGATATGTGCATATCAGGCAAAAGTTTGGTCCTGAATCTTATGTTAAAATCTCATTTATCTAGACGCCTGATATTCTTTCTCTGGCCATTGACGATTCAAAAATATTCAGGAGGAGAACTGACGGTGTGAGCTGTGGGATTTGGTGGAAAGTGAGTCCCTTTTTTCTTTTGCGCTGTACAAATTATGATGATTTAAATTCATTTTCATTTTCCACCCTCTGCTTTACACATCAGCAAAAATTGGATTTTTAAGTTAATTTGTTGACTTTGACTCAAAAGCCTGGAAAATAATACAAGATGGATTATTTAATCAGTTTTTGCTCTTTCACCGGTACTGTTTTCGTACACGGCACAACAATAGAAATGTAAAAAAATCATTTATTCACAGAAATTCAATTGTCGTTTTTAACAAATTGAAGCGTCTCAGTGGTGTGGACACTATTGTGTTTGTCGGAGTAGCACTGTATGTTAGGAACAGTGTAATAACAGTTCAAAGATCCAAACCTCAGTCTGTCTTCACAGTCCATGCACCGTAGCCTCAACCCCAAAGATACATTTTCCACGATCCCTTAACGCGTCTCAGTGGAAGCGATCAGCGTGCTTACAAACACACTTGTGTGATATATTTGTAAAATTTCGATGTGCTGCAGTTGGGACGGACTTGACAAACATCTAAACATGTTATCCGTGAGAGAAAGAGGAGTTTACAATTCCTGGAATGATCAAACAGCTCGACATCTTCACCTTTGTCAAAACTCACGTTCAGCAGGTCCAAGGTGCTTTGCGATGCTATGTATTCTCAGTCAAGTTCTTCATCCCCAGGTTGAATCACATTGCTTTTATGTCGGTGTGATTGGCAGCCACAAGAGCCTTATGAACGCCCGGCTCTGTCAAAAGGATGTACATTTCACAACCTGGCCTTTGTGCGGCTTTGCCCGGCAACAAGGCTGAGATGGAATCACACAGAGAGAAGCTCTTTGGTCCTCATCCTCCTCATCCTTCACCTCACCACTCCACCACAGACGCTCCTGGAGAGAGTGACAGCAGTTATGTGCATGTGCGTGCATATGTGAAGGTAGATTTTGTGAGTATTTTTAACAAAATGTGTGTGTGTGCTTATGCAGTGTTTAATGGGGATTTGATTTGTGTAACAAGCAAATGTGTGTGTCTATGCTGGTGTGTGCGTGAGATGCGGTAGCCATGGAGGAGATGTGAGAAGGTAGAGGTGCAGATGAAGGACACGTGTGGGAGAAAAAAGGAAGCGCCAGTGAGAGAGAAAGTTGGTAGGGCTTTATAATGGGGCACAGCAGACACCGGGCCCTGGCCCTAATTGATCTCTGGGTATTGCAAAGGGCCCAGCCTCGGGGGCCACTGGAGGGGTCATTAGGATGCAAATATAACAGTGTGTTCCTCCTGCACACACTAGACAGGCACACTGACAAAGGAGGGAGTGATAGAGGGACAGGGGAAACAGAAAAATAGAATCTGCCTCTCTCTGTCATTCACCTTCTGATATCTTCTGTCCCCCTTATTGTGTATTACTCACTGTATAATGTAAGCTTTTCTATCATTCTTATCTAAATATGCTGCTACCTTGGCCAGATCATGAGATTCTTCCTCACACCAAATGAGGGAGATATATTTTATTAAGATAAAATAGACATTAGCTGGCAGGTGGTGAGGTCCATTGGCTATGGGAATTGCAGATATGGTGTTACAAGTGGATATTCTAAAGCTGATATACTGCCAAGTAATGCTGCTTCACCAGTGCTCATAGGTCATGCATGCTAGATTTAGGGTGGTGTCGTTATTTTGTCATATCAGGATTGGGGGATAGAAAGGAAAAGGAATAGCATGCAGGTGATGGAGAATTACAATATATTGTAAATATTAATATACAGCCATTCCGAATGTGACACCAAACCTTTGTGAATATAATCATACCTACTTTTACAAACACATGATAGAATTTTATTATGCACCCTGATTTTTAAAATACAAATTGGGAATCAAATTTTTAACATTGCTTCGGAGACGAAGGAGTCAGGAGTGGAAATGCAGATATATCAGAACCTACCGGGACAGAACTGAGACCAATTTGTCGGTTGTGCTTATCTCACTGCAATGGAAGGAATCTCTGTCTGTACTATGTCTCAAAAAACGTTCATCTAATTGACTTCACACTTCGCTTCACAGGGTTGTCTGTCTCAGTCCTCAAGCGTCAGCTAATTTGAGTTTTAGTGTTAATGTTTTGATAACCCTACAACAGGGGACATCAACTACATTTGTCCAAGGGCCAGAATCTTTGAAGCAAACACTGGGGTGGTGGGGGGGGTAGTTATGTCTTTATGTGTGTGTATACGTGTGCATGTGTGTGTATTGGCCTAATTAGCTTATTATCGTTTATTTCCTCTGAATCCTATTTTTACCTTTGTGAGTGTGAACCCACACCCACCTAAACAACATGGAGGATTCATACTGATACTTACTTGGGTGGCACGGTGAAACAGGTGGTAACACTGTCGCCTCACAGCTAGAAGGTCCCAGTTCGAATCCCGCTGTGGGCGCTGGTGGCATGTCCTCCACCATGCCTTCAGTGCCTGCTACTCGAGGAAAAAGGGCCTTTCTGTGTGGAGTTTGCATGTTCTCCCTGCGCTCACCTGGGATATCCTCCATAAAATGTACCCCCACTAAAAACATGCAAGAAGATCACCTCCTGACCAATGGTGACAACAGGAACTGGTCCCCGGGCACTGGTCGGCTGGCAGCCCACCGCTCCTGGTCCGCCGCGGAGGAAGGATGGTCCAAGGATGGGTTAAAGGCGGGGAATAAAATTTCACATATGCATGACATGTGCAGTTTCCCCTCCTAACTTCGCATGTTGTGTGTAAAATGTGACTAATAAAGGGATTTCTTCTTCTTCTTAACCAGAAAACACTCTCAACTCAATACAAACCCCACATTTCAACCACCAATGAAGGAGTCCTCATCTCAACAAAAAAAAACTTCATCATGCCATTCCACAAAAATACTGACTTTGACACTCAATGCAATAGTTGACCAATGAAAATACATCCAAGCGATGCATCTTGCGTGTAACAGCGTGCTGCTGTCAGCTCCAGGTAACGGGCGGCCTGGGATCGAGCGGGTTGATGGAGGGTCCACAGAGTAAAGAGGATGGAGTTGGAGAATAATCTGATTGTGTAGAGCAGGTGACCTATGAATTACAGACTTTTGGCCCGTTGCCAGGGGTTGGTAAACTAATTGACGATCACTCCCGGGATGAACTGGTCCTCCACTGGTGAATAACGTTAGATGCAAGTTTGATTTTAGTGGCAGGGCTTTTATTTCTACATATGCTGATAACGTCTATAATCAAAATTTTCAACTGCATGAAACGATAATGCATAAAACATTTTGCTCTTCTTGTGTGCAGCTTGCCTTTGGCCTGTATTCATTCAATTCAGTGTCATTTCACAAAGAAGCAGAAATAACAATAACGGTTATTATTATTGATAATTTAGGTTTGACTCATGTTCTGGGAACACCTCATCTAAGCTGGTGGCATGTTGTTATATCACAGGGTGTTAATAAAGCTTTAAAAAAGGGGAAAAAAGCTGCTGTGCATCTAAATGTGTGAAAATGCTACATCTAGACCTGCAGCAGCTCCGCAGGTTGATGATACGGAGAAAGCTGCAAGCAGCAGTACCAAACAGCTCGTTCCAAACAGCACATTTTGAACGGGCTCTGCACTGGTGTCTCTACTAAAAAGCCAACCACGTCCTTCCACTGAAACAAATCTGGACCGCTGCCCTTTTCAGGATGCATGCTGGTTATCCAAATGTGGGCGCTCCGCCCCTTGTACACATGTCTCTCATTATTTGTCTTTTTCATGTCTCCATTTTTAAGACAAAAGCTAAGGATATCCGTGGCAGGGGTTGGGGGCTGGGGGCCAGCAAGAGTGGGGATCGTTTTTTCATTCTCCCCTAATTGACGTGAACAGTTCTTTTGACCCTAATTAGCGCTCTGTAATCTCTCATTTGCATATCACAAAGGCAACAGCATTTGCATATTTGTAAACGAGATGGGCCCTGCATCTGCATGCATTCCCTTGTTTTCCTAGCCTTTCTTCTTTGCCCCTCGCCTCTCTCTCTCTCTCTCACCGTCTTTCCCCCACTCTCTCTCTCACACGGGTACAATGCCAGAAAGTGGCAGCGACGACAGGGCAACACGCAGACAGGGACAAGAGAGAGGCACCGGTTGCTTGGCACGTGGCCTGGCACAGGCGGTGGCAAGGGGAAAACGAGGCAAAAAGGAAGGGAGAGCAAGTTTGAAAGAGTTTTGTGGTGGTGGCAAATTGGAGAGGTTATGACAGAAAACAGACAAATGATGGCAGAAAGGATGAGCTGGTGAGAAACGCTGAGTTTTCGCCTTACAGATACAGAGACAGATAAGACAGAGTGAGATAAAGGGACAAATGATGGTGGAAATTCAGAATAGAGAGAGAGGAACAGTGGGGAGGAAACAACTGGCACCTGTATACCACCTGCAAATCACCTGTGCCTGTGGCTGTCCTTATTTTGAGATTTTCTTCGCATCTTTGCTGAGCTAACGTAGATCTGTTCTCGGGGAACCTGTCCTCATCTGTTGTCCCTACTCTGTGTGACGCGACCAAACAAACAGCAAGCAAAACAGATGAAGATCTCGCAGGCTGATATCCACGCTATCTCAGCATCGTCACCTTCATTTCACCTCTGCGCTTACCAATAATGCAGGAGGCTCGCGAGGTGGCATCAAGGGACTCTTTCAGGGACTCCTCAACCCAATTCCTCCCTCACTGAGGCTCCCTAAAATGTTGCCAGATGTTTTTCACGGCGATGCCTCCCACCTGTCCGTGTCCCTCACTGTCCTCCAGTCACACCTGTGTGATTTCCCCTCCTAACATCACCTTTCTTTGGCTGGAACAACGGAGGCTGACATCGGTGTGCCTACAGGTATACTGACATCTCTTTCTCTGCCTCGCTCTCTCTCGCTCTGACCGCTCTCCTCCTCCCCTTGTCAGTCCTGACCCTGGCAATGCAGCGCTCTATTACTATGGTAATGGGGGCTAATTGAATGGCCGAGGTGTAATGGAGAAGACAACACAGCCTACATTATGATAAGGAGCCTAGACAATACCCCCACGTCCAGGGTCACCACTCGCCAATAAGGTGGGCTTAAAGGCGGATAGATGTCCTTCTTGCTACCTCCCACGGCCCTCTCCCCCCTTATCCACGTCATCTCTCCTCGTGTTTGTTGCTGGCTGTCTCTCAGTCTTTTTCCCTCGTGTTACTCCTGAGGATCCTCCATGTGCAAGGCTTTGAATCTTAAAGCCAGTGGTTATTATTCGGGATTGTTATGTGTAGGCACAAATGCAGTGTTTAGATAGCTACTATAGGTAGGAGATATGTGTTTCAGCGTGGTCTCACGTTGGGCGGGGAGGTGGATATCCGCTCCACGCAGGTATGATGAAAAATGTAATGGGGACGAATCGTTGTTTTCCATCCTGGCTGCCGCGAGGCCGTGGTGCCGGGGAAGTGAGCGGGCATTCATTTGCTCTCATTCTGCGGGTCCTCTAATGTATTCAGCGGGGAAAGGTACTCTGTCAAACGGGAAAGCGAGGGGGTCCACTTGTATTTCCTTTTTTGCATATGTGAGATCATCTCCTGATTGCAGTGTTTTGGGACAATGTAGTTCGAAACGCTGCGCTTTCACCATTTTGACGCTTTAAACATTCACATGGAGTATAAACACCAGACACACCATCAATGAAAGCATTGAAATAAGCAACCACAGATTGCAGGGGAGGAATGAAAGAAACATAAAACGCTGGAGCGAACTTTCACTTTTGAAATGGATATGATTTAGCAAGCAATTAGATCGCCATTTGAATTACAACTTTAAGGTTGGGTGCTGGTCTGCCATCTGTGGAAGAGCTACAGTGAAAGCTGGTTAATGGTAATTTGGGTTCTTTAACAGCTTCCATTATGGTGTCCTCTGGCAAAGAAGAACAATATGCTTTTTTTTTTCTTACAACCAGGAGGAGGTGTTTCTGTGAGGTGGACCCAAATTCACTTACTGAATAACATTAAAGAGGGAACGTGGAGGGGGGAAAGTGCTGCTCCCTTTGATTTTGTTTATGTTCTGGAAATTGCATCACCTTTTGCAATTAGCCCGGTGCAGTGTGTGAGCCTGTGTTTATGTGTACTTCAACAGATAAAAGAATAAGGTGAGAGATCAGAGAAGAGGGTGTTTAAGTGCTCTCAGCTTTGTTATATGCAGCCGATACTTCCTGTTCTACTATGTTTTCACCAGAGAAGAAACTTTGATCACCACCGCCGTCGTCCGTTGTTACATTCACTGAAATGCCACACTTCCCAACAGACCTGATGATGTCTGAGAGCCGCTTGAACTATAAAGATGATGTATAAATGGTATATTGTTAACTGGTGCTCTGTGTCATGTTTAAGGTATCGAGTTGATCATGGGTTTATCACCTGCCCTCAACACTGTTTAGTCACACAGATAAGAACAAAATAGCTTTTACCGTTCAATCAGCTTTGTCACTGTCTCCAATCCTTCTCACGCTGATTAATCAGGATATTAAGCAGCTAAACCAGGTCCATCAGTGGAAGCTCTGGATGTTTTTGTCCTTCTTGGTATGCCACCTGTGATGGAAGGTCAGAGGTCACCAGCTGTTTTCAGTTCCCTGCTTTAGTTCCTTTTTGCTCAGATGAACTTCTGACACATTACTCTTAAATTCTACCCCGCAGGATTTGGCTGCTGACTTTCACCGTGTTTGGCCCTGTTGTGTGCCGATTGGTCAGCCACTTGTCATACCAGCCACATTTATCATCATTTAACCTCAAAAATCCTCTTAATATTCCTCACATTTGTCAAATGATTCTTGGCTAAGTGATGAATCACCTCAGTCACTTCCAAATGTAACGTTCATTTTCTAAAATCCTCCATATCTAAACCATCTGGCATTGTGTTTGTCTAGAAACACTGCTGTTGTTTCTTTCCTCACTGACTGAAACACTGCTTCAATCTACAGCTGTTTACTCTGAGTCCTCTTCCTCTCGACCCACTCCTCATCTCCCTTCCCCCCCTCCTCACCCCCCAACGCCCTCTGCCAGTATGCCTCTCACCTTTAGCCACCCTCCGCACTTTGTTGATGTGAGACTCTCCGACCTGAGAGACCCAGCGGCCATGCATAAAACATGCCATACAGCGCTCGCGCTGCTACTCAGGGCTAACCACGTTTTCCTTTAGCATTTATACAAAGTGCTACCTTCTTTGACTTTTCAAACCCACAGAAAGAACTTTCAGAAGTTGGACTCGGCTTTGGCTTTTAGAGCCTCGGAAGTCTCTTAGGTGAACGAGAGAAAGGGAAAGAGGAATTGTGAAATAATGACAGGTGGTCAGAGGGTGGTTTCTTTAAAAAGCAGACCCCCGCACACACTTCTGCAGACATGCAAGCACACACACACTGGGTCTGGTCCGAACCCCTGCTTCGTCTCAGCAGCAGGGTCAAGCGGCCTGCACTTCCCAATCTCAGCACCACCCCAGTGAGCAGAGCATCAGTGAGGAAAAACAGAGAAATAGAGGAAAAAAAGGAACAAAAATAGTGAAAGCAGAGAGAGAGACACACGGAGGGAAGATGAGGGATGGAAAGAAAAGAGGGAAGCCATTTGAAACCATCTCCTGTCGGAGGTCTGGGCATCCTCCACCTCTCTCCTTCGCTCTCCACCTCCTCCTCGTCTTCATCGTGTTGTTGCTGTGTTTTCCACCCCTGCTGAGGGCCCACTCGCGCCCCCCTGCCTCAACCCCATATTGGATCTCAGTAGGCATTTTCTGCTTTTAAATGAATAGGCAAATGAGAAACAGGGTCCAATCGAAGGAGGGTGGGGGCGGGTAGGGGTAGAAGAGGGGGAAACAAGTAGCAGGGGAGCGGAGGCAATTCGGTCTCTGGGCGGATACACATGCCCCCACCCTTCACCCTAAACACTCCACACACACACACACATACACCCAAATGTCAGGGGTGGCTAAGAGCCTGGGGGAAGGCACCTCATTTCAATATGGCCTCCTGCCGGGCGCCCCTGATGCAGCGACCGGGAGACCCCCGCTCAGAGACCCACTGATCTGTGATAAAAGCTGCCCCTGCATCCTCATCATCCTCTTCCAACTTCAAAATCCAATTCCAACTCTTCCAAATTGCTTATTGGTCTTTTTCCCTCTTGGTACATTGCACCTTCACGTATTAGGACATATCGTTTGAGGTCATATTTTGCTGATTATTTGCTTCTTTAGATGCACCTGCACAGGATAATATCATCATTATATTTTATTTTATTATAGCCTATTTTTAATAGTTTGGGCTGTTTTTGTTGTTAATAATAAAACACTACACATCATTTTAATTGCTCAGCGCTGGGAATGCTGCGACATTGCTAAAAAGTCAGACAGGACAAGTCATATGATCAGTCTTCATTCATACAGTCACTAAAGATTGAGAGAGATTTACAAGTAATCCAGAAAACCCAAAGATGTTCATCTTACAGTGATACAAAACTGAGAAAAGCAGCAAAACCTTACACTGTCTTTTGATTATCAATTATTTTCTAAGATGAATGTTTATGATTTTGAAAACAAAAGCTCATGCTAAAGTGATGACAAACAAACGTTCGTATGTGTACGAACACGAGGAATGAGGTATGAAGAGGAAAGAGGAAGAGGAGGAAAGAATGAAAGAAAGGACAGGAGCAGAGACAAAGACGCAAAGGTTGGAGCAGCAAGGTGAGCCGGCGTACCGCCGTGAACCCATGCCATGGTGGTTTGGTGGAGCCCGTACAGGGGTCTCCAATAAGGCCCGTTGAAATATTAATCCTTTCCCCTCCTACAGCTGGAATGTGACACACACACACGCACACTTGCATCAACACACACACAGCAGCTCCTACTGGCTCCCGCACCAAGCCTGCAGAGGGCCCTGAAATATTAATGTACAAAGTAAATTAAAGCTGCAACAAAAAGAGATAGGGTTTTCTCTGTCTCTTCCTGTATATCTGACTGTCAATTCTTTATGACTGGGTGAGGGGGTGGCAGTCGGTGCAAGGGAGGAAAAAGAGAGGGAGTGGGTGGATGAATAGAGGAGGGGAGGAGGTGAGGAAGGTGGGTGGCAGATAAAGAGAGTGTGACACGTCTAATGACTTGGGGCATAGAGAGGTTTGTGCTGCAGCAGCCTTGGACCATGGTGATGAGCTGGACGACTTCATGACTCACAGAGCGAGACGAGATAAAGGAAACTGATAAGACACATGAGAAAGACAGTGAAGATAATGGTATAAAGTCAGAAAACAATTGAAGAGGAAGACGAAGAAGTTGAGGGAGAAGTCAAAAAAAAAAAGAAAGGGCGCCAAGTTAGAGCGGGATTGTTTTGAAAGGGTCTGAGGTCATGTATGCTATTGAGAAAGGCAATGAACAGACGCAGGCTTGTTTGCATGTATATGCATACCTTTCCAGCTTGTTTGCGAATGTTCGCCCTCATTGTTGCCCTCCTGCCTGTTATAGAGCCGTGTGGTGAGATGGGTGAGAGGGTGGCAGCCACCTTGGACTCCCATGCTGGCCCCTGACCCCTTCGACTCTGACTGGCAGCTCATCACGCTTCCACAGTCAATACTTCCGATAAAACCATGACCCCAAATGTTCCAAAAAGAACATAAGGATTGTGCACCGATAGCCCTTAGCTCAGGGATTATTTAAAGACGAACTCGATCCATACCAATTTGCTTGTGAGCTGAGTTGTGGTACAGATGACGCTTTTGATTCATACCCCAAACTGATTTTTCCATCAGCTTTCAATGCAATATATAAGACAAGCAGACATGTTGGTATCATAAAGGTCCAGCGGGATCTGATTCCCTGTTTGTTTCATTTGTGTGCTTCCTTTCTCACTAACAGTCCAGATTGTAAAGGTGAACTAACCCTTTCATCTGCCATCACAACCAATGTTGGGCCCCCCCAGTGTCGTGTGAGCTCAGCCACGCTTTTCACACTCTATCCCCATGATTGCTGTACAGATACACCAAATCAGCGCATTCTAAACATCCTATTCTGTTCTGATGATACAGCTCTGATATCTGCTATCTGTGTTGGGTAACTCAGGCGACCCTGGGCTGCGCCACCATGGTGTGAACAAAGTGGTCGTGTGGAGTGACAATAACGCCCTTGAGATTAAAAGGAAAGAAACTGCATTCGGTTCACCGTCTGGCTCTCATGAAGTTCCTATTGTTATCCATCATTTAAAAATCAAACAGCTATTTTGATAGAAATGCTTGGATGAAATCGTAGACCATCTGTTTTCTCGGAAAGACCGCATTGTTTTGACTTCAAAAAGACAAAAAGAATTTTATTTTCCCCGCTGGTCTTTTGTCAGCGAGTCTTTTTTGTTTTTCTGCTCATGTGATTATGGGTTTTCTACAGTATTGTAGTACTACATGGCACAAGTGTTTGTCTGCTACTTTAAAGTCAGAAGCTGCTCAGAGATTGTAGACCTGAGAGAAACTCTATGAATCAGCCTACAATAACCCATAATAAGCCCATGATAGCAGCATTGCCCCTGACTGTCCCTGAACATGTTCTGAACAGTGAATACAAACTGTTACCATCAAAGTGGAGATACAGGCTTCCAGTATTTAATAAATTTAGACTGAACTCTTGTTTATACGCCAGTCAGTCCTAAAGTTAGTCATGGAGCTTAAACCCAGTCCAGATTTACATGAAAGAGCCTTGAATTTTGTCTTCTTTGATTGCAGTGTGATTTTAAATCCGTATCTTTGCATCTCGTCTTATTTTTTGTCCTCTCTGTGTTGCAGATGGAGCTGCTGGGATGCAAGAAAAAAATCTTGATCTGACAATAAGTACCATCATCATCAACTCAGTAAGTCTGAGAGAATATGTTCACACACACACACATACACACACACCTGCGCAGAGCCCAGAAACACTCAGGCACACACACTGGAAGAGAATCCACAAGGCTGATTATGACACACAAGCACGAAGACACTTTTCTCTGATACAAAGCACATCTTTCACAGACTTTTCTGTCTCTCAAACACCTACACACTCAAACCATGGCCTCAGTGCTTTATGTACATTTCCATATTTGCTTACTTGTACAGTATTAGCTAATCAAACATTACAAAAAGTACCAATTTTCAAACATGTTCACGCAGCACGAGTCATCCTAAAAAGCTTCAAATTGCCCCCTGATCAAACACTTGCAAATAGACACTGATACGATCCATAAATCTTTCTCTGCCTCATTCTCTTTCTGTTTTACACACACACACACACACACACACACACACACACACACTCTCACACACACACACACACACGGAGCAGCGGCAGCACAGACTTTATCTCCACCATCAATTTCTCCTTTCTGCATATGGCTGGAGCTGCTTATGCATGTGCCGCGGAGCTGTACTTTATCAAAGGGCCCGTCCTGGGCTTGGGGCCATGCATTATTAAACACAAGCACCCCACACACACACCCACGCACACACACACACACACACACACACACACACACACACACACACACACACACACACACACACACACAAACTAGTAAAGGGCTTGTTGCAGGGCCTGGCCGGACAGGTACACACACACACACACACGCTGTGCAGTATTTGCAAACACTATAGACCAGGTGATAGAAGGCAGTCAAGACATGCAGAATTTAACACACACACAGACAAATATGTATATACAGTATGATATGGACACAGGCTTTGCAGGAAGCACATGGCGCCATCATGGAGCTACACAAGTGAGGGCTAAGCAGTCCACTGTATGATGCTATCTTGGTTGTGGAAAGTAAGTACATCCACTTAAGTAATTTTTTTCCATTTTATACTATTTTATACTTATTTCAGTATTCTTGCAGAAGAAACATTGTACTTATAGTTACCTGTTACTTTGTACACTAATGTTCTACATGCAAACATACAGTATGATTGAGTTATGATAGATTAAACCACCGAACTGTACGCTCAGTCGTTGAAATTAGCTTCCCCTCCACCTGCTCTGCCAGCTACAACATTAACATGGTACTTAAACATTACTATACTATATTAATATTGCATACTATGATATGTATTATTCCTGTTTTACTGTAAACATCAGTGTTTTGTAAAGGTTTCATAATGCTGTAGGAGATGGATCTCGAGACCCCTAAATTAGAATTCAATTCATTCATTCATTCATTCATATTAACATTTAACACTGACCAGGGCCATTCTGCACAATGACTTTTTTTTTTTTAATTTAAGTATATTTTGCTGATACTTATGCACTTTTAAAATTTTAAATGCAAGACTGGTATTTTTGCATTTTGGTGTTGCTGCTTTTACTCAAGGAAAACATGTGAATTAAGGCCTAAAACACAACATGAGTAGCTTTCTGTGCAGGAGCGCGCGGCCGCTCTATGCCATGAAACCCTCTGCAGGTCTTAACGTACGCACATAAAAACACACATGCTCTCAGCCTCTGCGCTGAGCCTGCCCGCTCACCAGGGTAATATACCCTGTCACTCTGCAGAAAGTGAATTTGACAAATTGAGCCTCAAGTGTTTGGTACACTGGGCTTTGGATCTGAACTACTTTTTAAAGAATTTTCCCTTCCCATCTCTGCTATGGAATAAAAAGAGACAATCCTTTGTTCCAAAATGCAGCAAGGATTTGTCAAATGGAAGATCTTGACATGTACGGTGCACAAGTGGGTCTTCACGAATGAAATGCTGCTTGCAGAGGAGCAATTCTTATGACACAGGCATGCTCTGGTCTCTGCTTTTGGATGAAATGGTTGATGAATTTTCCACTAATGGCACAATAAGTATACGAGAAACCAAGGCCGTGCCGGCCATTACTGCATGCTTGCATCAGCCATTTATTACAGGCCGTTAACACTGTAATATGGTGTGATCTGTGCCTTTCTTTAACAGGTGTGAGAGTCAGCCAAGGTAACCAGCTGCTGGGTCGCCCCCTCTCTCACCTCTCTCACCCGCTCTGTCTGAAAGAAACTGGAACACTTACAGCGTTAGTGGCAGGAAGTACCACAGGTGTACAGTATGTGTGTGATAACATACCCAGCCTCACCCAAACATTGACATGCCTAGCAGCAGGTGTGCGAGGAAGCTCTTGTGATCTTGGAGACCTTTCAAAGTTTGATACACTGTGATTGGAATTTGATTTATAGCTAGACTGGTGGATTTTTGTATCAGCTGGGAGGAAGACTGCTTTGCACCCATCCTAGCACAAGAAAGAGTTTAAACAAAGTTGAATGAAAGCCTGTTAAAAGAGGAATCATGAAAGGAAAATTCCCCTGGGTCATATTTTTAGCCATCATTCCTTTTGGTTATAATTACAATTTATCACCATCTGTGAGTTTGCTGCGAATGGGGGATGCAAAAACAGGCGGCATTGAGTTCAACAGGACAAGGAACACTTGCAGCCAAACACACTTTCTGTACTTTTTTGGAAGAGAAAGTGAAGAAAAGGTTTAAAACTATAACCCAGTCTCAGTCTGTTGCAACCATCCAATAAGAATATTTTGTCGACTGACTTCCTGGTTCTAGTTTGACCTGCTGTAGTTGTGCGTGTGCTTGGTTTTTCTACACCATTAAAGATGATTAGTATTTCAGTTGCGTTCACTTTGGGTTTCACTTCCTGGTTTAGTTAATAAATCTGAAATGGAGAACAGTGTTAGCTCAGGCAGAGCACTAAAGTCATATTTGCATGAGCTGATAATCAGCTGTTTCATTCACGTCTCTCCAGCAGTGGCCTGTCCTCCAGCTGCAGCACCCACACGGTCATCATAACCTCACACTTCTCACTTTCCTATTTTACGTTTTTCTTTTATCTTTTATTGTGAAGCGCTTTGTGACACCTGATCTCCGAATGTGCTATATCACTGAACTTCACGTCTGCTTCCCTGCTCTTGCCAGCGTTTACTGTAGCAGCTCCCTCCACCCCAACCTCCTCCCTATGTGCCGTAATTTTGGTATTGTTGACTCTAATAGGATCTAATGTTCATGTTTGCATTGCACTTAAACATTGTACCTATTTGCCATCAGTGTTAATATAAGTGTAAGCAGCTCTGAGTGAACTTTGTTTACGACCTTTGTGATCATCTCATGGCTTATGTGCCTGGTGGGCTCTGTTAAAGGGATGTTCCTGCATCCCCATATCTCAGCGGGTAACATGTTGAGAAAAAAGTTACCCGAACCAACAGGATTGATGGTCAAAACTATGAAAATAAGGCTACGTTTACGCGGAAACGATCTGAACAGAAAACGCAAAAGTGGCGTTGCGTTCTCACGTTTTTATTCCACGTTTAGACGAGCGTTTTTTGGGGGGGGGGGATCATGCATACGGTGACGCAACAGTGTGTGGAATCAGAGAATGTAAGGGACGGGCTCAGATCGGAGCACACGTTTGCATTTTTACCCTTTAGACAGGAATGCGACAGTGGAGCGTTTTTAAGATTTCCACTCTGGATGGGGGGTTCACTTTTTTGCGTTTTTAAGCCCCAAAAACGCCGTCACCGTCTAAACGAAAGGGACATCTGATAAAATATTTTGTCATTTTCACCCGTGAGCGTTGTCTTGTAAACGGGGCCTAAGACACAGTTTATAATGCAGTCGTTGTCTGTGCGTGCTGTGTTATGTGAAAGGTGAGTTTGAAACCTCCAACCTAAGTACTGTGTGTACAATCTTCATACAGTGGAAAGGAAGCATGTCTTGCTATATGTGTGGCTGTTTTCCGCTCACATTTACTGACATATTTCTCTTTGACCTGCAGAAATGTCAGACAACTCCTGTCACAGACGTGTCTTCTCTGCACCCAATGTTTTGTTGTTTGTTATTATAAAGGAAGCGGATTGCATATTTAGGACATTGCGAGCACCTTAACGGGAAGTGTTAGGTTTACTGATGAGCTCATATTGTCAGCATTCAACTCTGACCCTCTGATCGCAGACACAGAGAAGGTGGTGCACAGTAGAGGGGTGGAGAGCTCTGGACCCATGTGTATCGGGCATCAAGGTGTCTGGAGCGCGGAGAGGGCAGCGGATGACCGCTGCGTTCTCCACCCTGCATGTCCTGACCCTGCGTCTGACCACCGTCCAGACCGTAGCCTTTGCAAATGAGGAGCAGGGGGACGGTGGACAGAATGCATGAGCTGTGATGGGAGGGTGAGAAGTAGAGGGACACGGAGATGGAGGAGCACACCACAATCTCCAAACAGCTGATGTTTATTCAGGAAGTGAACTGACTGCGAGGGCCTCTAGACCCCGCCATGTTTCAGAATGAGTTGTCGACATTTCGTTGTGTCCCACCACAACAGGAACATTTGCAAGGATGCATTCGAGGTTATGACCCAAAACGAATCCGTGTCCTCTCCAGCAAAGTCAAAGAGAACAGGGACACGGAGGAGTTGATAGGAATCGCTTGCTTTCTTTATCAAACCTCATCTTCTGTGCAGCGATGGACTACTTTAGGTGGTTTCAGTTCAACGCACCAAGTAAGGTTCACAGAGGTTGTTAGATTTGGCATTCATTCATTGTTTGTAGCTCTTAGGCAAGTGCTGGAGTGCTGGGATGCGTCTGTGACCTGTGGCATCATGTAATATGTTTGACAAGCATTTCCGCCGTGCAAGGCCCAGCATGATGTATGATTGCCAGCTCTGGCTAGCTCTCGCTCTGGGGTGATGCTGGCTGCGTTTCCTCTCTGGATCCCCGGCCAAATTTTCTCCACCAGCTCGCTTTGCTTTGAATAATGCAATCAGATGGGTTATTACCCCGAGCGTTTGCTCTGTGTTGAATGAAGAAGAGATATATATATATTTTTTTAAAGGCATATATTGATAGCGTTTTCATCGTTTTTTGGGATAATTGTTTTCAAGGTGTCTCTCAGTGGTCACAGCTCACGGGTGACAAGCTGGAAGAGCAGTCTAGCACATTCTGTCTGCCTCATTGCACCCGCGCCCAGCTGCAACATGCTTGCTTACCCCAACAAAATGAAAAATCAATACATGTCTCCCGTCTCCCCCGTCTTTTGCAGGACAATTGACCCTGACACCATGATCTCTCAGTGTGAGTGATATTATTTCCACTAGGTTGGGCAAGAGGTAAGAGACACATTTTTCAATAGGCAAGCAGGACACCTCTGAAGGCACCTTCCTGCCAATGGCCAATAAAGTCAAGTGCAGGCCATCAAACAAATAAATAGTTGCGGCAGGTTTAGGGTCTTTAAGGGCTTGATAAAAATCCAGGCGTTTTTACGCCTTTTTTTACATCTGCTACAATTTTAACAGAAGGAAGAAATCAACTTTGTCTCCTGTGGTACATTCTGTGCAGAGAGCAATCAGTAAAGATTAACACTTCTGCAAACTATAACATAACTTCATCCATAAATTAGGGATGCAATGATTCAGTGATTATATTATTTTAGCCTTACTCATCTGCACTGCCGCCTCAGGCTGATTGGTGGAGTAAGAGGGAACATCTATGTACGGCCAGTAATAATGGAAAGGCACCTCTAACATCACCCACCAAAAAAAGAACATCTTCAATGAATCAGCGTCGTATGAAAGCAAACAGACGCTTTTCTCCGGCAGTTTTCTCTTTCTCTCTTTTCTCTGGAATCTGCTGCATTCCTCCGGTTTTTTCCCAGCATGCCATAACTCTGAGCCGGCGACACAGACTTCCTGCTGAGGTGTCGCGCTTTGAGCTTTCCCAAACACAGCCAGGTTTTAATGTATTAAAATACACTCTGTCAGCACATTTCCGAAATTATGGGCTAGATTAAACGGCAACTTTGACCCACCTGTCAGAAGATACAAGCTTTTTTGCTGAGAGAGATTAATGCTTTGCTCTAACATTTTCTCCTGAACCCCCCTGAATGTTAATCAGAGCCCAAGAGCAGCAGTAGGGAGATTGGTCATTAGGTGAGGTGGAACACATTGATTTTTAATTTTGACATGCAAATTTGTTTGCCACCCTATTTGTACAGTAAGCTGACCTGCTTGCGTTCTTCTCAGCACTTCTCGGCATCATGGGATACTTTGTTTCAAAGTGAGTGATTAGTTTACTTTCCTGTAAGTTGAGTGAAATCACTCGCAGCTTTGCTTTGCTTTTTCCTATTTGCTAAAAAGACTTCAAGCCTGACATGGTTTGACTTTATACCCTAACAGCATAATCTAGTCACTGCACTGTATGTATAGTGGCGTTTGTGGGCATGAAAGTATTTCAGTACATTTTAAGGTGAAAATTTAGGGCACATTTAAGGCTAAAATGTCCAAGTAGTGCAAAACACGTCACTTATTGCTCATTATTTCACAATGCGAATGAACAAAATCAAAATTCAAGATTTGATAGATTACAAAAACTATAATCTTACAAAATTTCACACAAGAAATGAAAGAAAATGAAAATAGCACATTAAACAAAGCAAATGAACAATATGAATTTACATAAATCTAATAAAAACACAATGCGACATTTCATAAATGGTATAAATCGCTTTTTTTTTGTCAAACATTGTCATCTTATCATTCAAGTACATTCTGCCTTTTGACACAGAATTGCAGAGATACATCATAATGTGTGTGTGATTTGAGTTTTCAGGTGGTACTGGTGCTTATTTTGAGCTTTTTGTCATCATTTTTGAAGCTACACTGTGAGAAAAAGTAATCACAGTTTTTTTCAAGATATCATTCAGTAGGTGTACTTGTTACTTGTGGGGAGAAGTTGATGGCCAACCGAAAAAGTTTTATTTTTATCATCATCAAATTGTTGTCAATGCACTTTGTATTGTGTGATCTTTGCATTCGTTTTCATGTGCAACAAAGCCAGAGCTCCACAAAGCCGTGATATGCAGGAATATCTATTCATGCTGTCATTAGATAAAACTGTGGCTCCACAAATTCGCAAAAAAAATCCCTAAGAGCTTGAAACAAGTTTTGTGAGAGGAGTGTCTGACAGACAAGAAAGAGCACACAGGCAGGCATTAGGGCACAAACCTAACCTTACACCTCAACAGGTCGTTCTTTGCCTTCACGACTTCCTGAAACATGTGGACAGCGATCGATGCAGGCTGAGGAGGTGGCCATGTTCCTGACCTCTAATCCCCACCTCCTTAACAGGACTGAGAAACGGGCCTGGAGGCAAGCAGGGATCAGGCCCCTTAGGAGGAGTGTACCAGTGAGTGGAATAAACAAGACTGCAGAGGGAAGAAAACGCACAACGTTAGCAGTGTGGAGGGGAGGGAGAGGCGGTATAAAGGGATGTTATATGGATGAGAATGGGCTATACCTGAGGCTCAGCTCCAATTGATCCATTCACCTTCCCTCACACCTCTGGCATCACTCCTACTGTCTCTGCAAAACACCTGCTCTGTGCAAGTTTTGTCTTTGACTTTCCTCCTCATCTACATCTGTTTGACTGACCTGTGTCACTCCCACTGCTGGAGGATTATCTGTGGGGTTGTGAGGTCACTGATTTGTATAGGTTCCTTCTTTACCTTACACTCCTCCTCAACCCTCCTCGCTTCTTCCAGCCCCCCGTGAGCCTCCGCTTGCTCCGCTGCACGGCCGGACGAGTTGCGGCAGCAGCGCATCTCTGCCTGCCGCTGCGAACGTCGCTGAGCACCGCGTTAGCCATATCAGGGAGGCAGATAACTCACAAAACCTGCAGTCTGTCAAGGCGCGTCGCAAATTTAGCTCAGAGCGCCTGTGGCACTGTCAGGCGGAATTAGAAAAAAATTAAGACATCCATCCCGCAGACATCCAGTAGAAAGATAGAAACAGAGACAGGCACCAGTAGATTGACATATTTGCCACATATTCATTTGAGCGTGTTCATGGGAGCACAAGCGGTGTCAGTGACAGCACTTTCTCACCTCAGTGACAGTGAAAAAGGCGCTGTGATCAGTGCAGTGGAAGGCGCAGCATGGCGGAGTTGGATTAGCTATGATAATATGATGACAGTAATTGAGCTTGTCATAATTGCTCAATCACTGAGCCTTTCCCCGGGGTCTGAAAGGCAACTGTTAGCGCTGTACAAGCCTTCATTACAGGGGTGTGATATCAGGATAATTCACTTACAGTAAAATGACACTGTGATCATTTTGTGTGCGTTACCACCAGATTAGGCCATGAAAGAGCAAAACTGTAGCATGTGATTTAATGAGTTTGCCCATTTCAAGATGCGTTTGTGAGCAGTGGACTGGCCTAATGAATGATCTTTTTTGTGTTTAGTATCATGTCCTGTTTATACTCATATTGCAGGTTTGTTCATCCACTGTCAGATACTGCAGAGAACTGATAATCTCATGCACTCCGATCGCCAGTGAACCTACTTAGAAGTTGGAAGTGTTAACGCTAACATCCAGAGGGCTATAAACAAGCACATCACAATGCCCCCCAGCTCTCACTGTCCCTCATGGACAAAGACAGAGGATGAGAGGGAGGGCAGGAGGGATGAAAGAGGGAGGAACGGAGAGAAATATTGGGACAGTGAGGTGGCGGCGACAGGACCACCTCATGGCGAAATTTACTGTCAGATTTTCTTCACAAGAATCTGGACCAAAAAGCCCCTCGCCACGAACGAGAGGACGGAGAGGGAAAAAAAAGAGGGAAATTGGAAAAAACAGCTGAGGGTGTAAATAATTCATGCAGACAATATGACTTTTTTATGTAAATTCAGTGCATTAACCCTCTATTATAATGATGGACGACAGATACGGGTGATGTTTCCTTGGTAAGAGCTAATGGATGACCATCATAAATTCACTGCACATTTTATTGTGTTGCCGGGAAAATTGTGCCTGCAGGCAACGTTGTTTACTTTTATGTCAGGGAGGAGGAGAAAAATCCCGCCGTCTTCAAAAGGAGAGAAGGGAAAAGAGAATGGGGAGGAAAAAATAATGGGGCCCACACAGAGCGCCTTGTTCCGTACCTTCTGCCATGTTTGGAGCAAGCGATCCCCCAACCACCTCGGTGTGTGTTCTTCCTCCTGCCTCTCCTTCTCCTCCTCTTCTTCCTCCCCTCCAGCGCTGTCTTCCTCAGAGAACAGCGGGGTCTAGTCGCATTAACGGCGCTGCACTCCTCCACATCGCTCCGATTACAGATTACTCGCTTTTGCTGCCGCTGTTGGACTTGAAATTTGGGGAGGTAGAGGGACATCATTTTTCATTACTGTCTTCTGTGAGCAACATGATACTTGCCGGCAGTGTGTGCGCACAAGTGCTGCAGATGGCATCAGTTTTCATAAAAGAAAACGCTTTTTGAGCACTGATCCATAGAAATATGGTTTCAGCCATCAGTAGATCAAAACGCATAATTGATTATCTTATACTCGAGTGACACTTGATGGTGTTTAACGCTGACTTTGAAGCAAATAAGTGTGCTGCTAACACACTTTCTCTCTCCACTGTGGTTGTTCACTATTGATGAAAGGAAGAGAGCTGCACAGGCCTGATCAGCGCCTGGTTAGCCAGTCTATCATTCCCCTTTCTGCCTCGTAGGCTGCCCCCAGGCCCTGCTCAAATCAACACCCTGCCATCCCTCGCTCTCTGTTTCTCACTCTCTCTTTCCCTGCTTCCCGTTCCTCCTCCTCCCTCATCTCCCTCTCCTCCAAACCTTCCCTCCATCTCTGATTTATCTTGTAATATTGGCTCCCTAATTAACACTAGAACCGTATGTCTCATGTGTCTTGTTTTGGGTGGATTTTAGCATACTAACCCCCCCCACACACACAACCTCCCAATCCATTTCTCTTCTCTCTGAGTCTGTTCGATAGACTAGGCTTGCTTGAAGCAAATTATTAACAACCAAAGGGAAAAACTAACATACACTAGATAGTCCTAGTGTAGCTTTTAAAGAAATGTACATCCGCTGGATGTTTTTATTCCAAGAATAAATGACAGAAAAAAGCCTTCTTTCTCCTCTTTGAAAGGGAACCTCAGTACTTACATGGCATGTTTTACTGCACATTATAACCTCTTAAATCAGATGATATTACGTTTATGTGTGTAAGTCCAATTGTGGATTATACTGAGAAAAAAAGACCCGCAACACAAGGAGAACACACATACAACATATACACATTCTGGGGCTGCTGATGTAGAGGAGCAGCAGATGGTGAGAGCCAGCTGTTTCGTACCAGGCTGGCAGTGGGCGCACATGGAGACACTAAAAGACTCACATGTACACACACACACACACACACACACACACACACACACACACACACACACACACACACACACACACACACACACACACACACATCTGGGCCCCCTGCTCACCAGGCTTCCAGCTGGGTCTTCATGGGGTCACTCTCTCACCTTCCCCAAGGACATGAAGCTACACCCGTTCACAGTGAGGCCACCTCAGCCACCCTGGCACCGCGGTACGGGTCACACACCTGCATCGCAGTCCAACTTGACAGCTATGGCTGACTGGCCAGCACCTGCAGCGGGGAAACGCCGCCTACTGTTAGAGCAGCATACCACCGAAAATTTACAGTCGTCCCCCACTCTCACGCGCACATCGCGGCACTGAGCTAAATGGGCCAACTAAGTGGTTAAAGCACAAGTCATATATGTTGCCCTGGATAAGGGCGCCTTGCTAAACACATGATGATAATTACCCACCCAGCTGCCGGGTGCCATGTGCCATAATAGGTCTCGCCTCAGCGCCAGGTCCTCCGAGACTTTCCCCACCCGCACGTTGCTAATTTCTCAATTTGTCCGCCACATTTCCTCTCTCATTTTACCATGCTTAACCTTTTCCGTCGGCTAATGTACACCTTCCCAGCCTCTTTGTCAAATCTGGGCCAAAGTGATGCTTCCTAATGATTCACTTACCAGCAGAGTCATTCTGCAGATTCAGATGAACAAACAACAGCTCAAATCTCACTGGGGAATTTGATTAATACCATGTGCATAAGGAATTGACAAAGTGAATGAATAATATGCTTTGTTCAGATGGCAAGCAAGCCTCGCTAGGTATTTAGTAGATTTTGTTTGTGCTTAGAAGTTCCATCCTGTGCCTCTGGCAGAGCAGACACTTTGTATGGTGTAGGACCACTTTGCAGAGCCCAGCAAGTGTCTGGGGAGCCCATCTCCATTGCAATTGCTGGAGGAAAACCAAAGCTTGGCGTCGTTTCCCCTCTTGTTTGCGGGCACTTGGAGGGTGTTTATCTAGAAAAGAATAACAACTTGTTTTATTCATGTTAGGGATGGAAGACACCATGCCCTCCTGAGAGAGGGGGTTGATCGGTATTACCGGAAGAGGGATAGTCGCTTTTTATTGTGGTGTACAGTATGTGTGTGTGTGCGTGTGTGTGTGCAGGTGCCTCAAAGCACTGATGGTACACATGAACCCAGGGGTATTGTGGTAGCTTGAGGGTGATCTGTTGTTGAAGTCCTTTCTTTGCAGAGGGAAACATAGATGTTGAATACTTCTACATCTGTCTCAAGATATATGCAACCATTTGCCACATAAAAGAACACAGACAACATTTTAATAGGAATGACAATCCTTAAATCATACCTCAGGTATAGTTTATAGTTGCGCAGATTTTTCATAGTTTGGTAAAAAGCTTTTACAAAAACAGGTTTTATGTGTCAGACTTTTTACTCAGAACCGCAACAAGTATTTTTAAGGATACGAACTGATATATCAGAGATATGAACTATCACCTTTCCTACACATCAAAATAGTAACAGTCCGTGGGATTAAAACGTGGACGACCTGGCATGCATAGTCATGACTCTCTTGTCCACTAATCACACACAAAACCTCATGTAGCCGATTTAGTAACTTTGTTTTTAATTCCTGAAAATTCCAGGAAACTTCTGACACATCAATCATCTTCTTATTGCGAAGGCATCAATGTGCCCTGACCTGAACCACTGCTTCCTCTTTTCACGGTGACACTGTGTGTTTGTTTTTCATCCTGGCCGCTGTCAGAGAGCTGGCTGTGAAACCCGTGTTCGACATTTTAAAGCGTGACATCAGCCTCCGGTAGAGCTTCCCTCTCAGTGCAAGCGGTATTTAATCTGCGGCAATTAAAATATTAATCATCTTACTATTAATTAAGCTTGTTGGGTGCTAGTTGTGGTTTTATTAGTGCCGCCATTTAGTGGTCGAAGTGACAACCCTAATGGGGCCACTCCGAGAAAAAGACAGTAATTGGGTTTGGCAATTCCATTTCCACCACCGACCATCCTCTCACCCACCCGCTAGCTCATCAATAATTTATCTAATTACTGATATTGTGGCATGAGTCACTCTCAATTTAGGAGACAAACATGATTATTTAATAATAATAATGCTTCCAAACATATGCAATGTCTCCTGGCCTGCCTTCCTTCCCTCAATTTTTAATGACTTGTTAACACAATGGGCAAAAGAGACCTCAAACAGCACAACAAAAGAAGTCCATCAGTGACCTTTACGGACTAAATACTAAGAGGAGAATTACAATAATACCCACAGCAAAATAGAAAACTGCCTCTGTGAGTGTGTGTGTTTTTATGATTGACTATGTGCTTCATTGATAAATAGATGTCGGAATAGGAAAGCTTTGGTAACCTTTCATGGGAGGTCTCCAAGATTCAAAACTGCAACAAAAGGGGTGGGGTTTGAGGAGGAAAGGGGGGTGGGGGGCATCTGAATACTTTCCACATCCCATAATGATCTCAATAATAACCCTGACAACACTCATGGACATAAAAATAGTGTGTGATATGGCAATGCGAGTGCAAGTATGTGTGCGTCTATGTGTGTGGTTGCCTTGGATTATGAGGAGCAGTAAAACACAGAGAAACTCAGTGAATATGCTGGAGGTAAATGAAGTCCCACGGGGGTAATATTCACCTCGCCATAATAATTCTGCCACTGTCAAAAGCCAGCTAGCTTTGCTGTAAGAGTGTGTGTGTTTGTGTGCGTGTGCAGGACATGTCTGCTGAAACAAGCACACATGCTTCCCCCTCCGCCGCCGCCCCCTCCGCATCGCAAGCTGAATCCAACTTCCCTTGTTCTTTTTCTCTCTCGGTGGCAAGCTCGACAACTCGGAACTGCACCTCAGTAGTCGGCCGAGGCGAGCAGGAGGAAGTAGTCACTCATCCAGTGTGTGTCAACCACAAGTTGACTAGGAGAATGAGCAGGGAAGCAAAGCGATGTCTATTTTGGTCTCGGATGAGTGGGGATGGTCAGGGAGGAGAGCACAGACTGCCCACTGAGGGAGACACTGGCTTTCATTGTGAGCTTCGGGGCTATAGGGAGCAGTGATCGGAAGGTTGGACATGTTGGATATGTGTGTCTGTGTGTGTGTATGGGTGCGAGCATGCATGTCTCCTTTGCACCCATATGCAATGAATGACACTCATTAGCCTCGTGTTAGCCTTGCTAGCTGCAGTGCCCCGCGGCAATGAGGTCACATACAAGGTCATGACTTGATTACATGGTAATCAGTGTGTAAGCGAAGAATATCCTCCGTATAGTTTCAATACTGTTAACAGAGCAAGATCAACAAATGCTTTCTGGAAACACTGCAATTTGTGATACGTATTGGGCTGATCTTCAAATGCGAGTTTTTTATTTGTTTTATTAATACATGACAAATGTGTATTTCACTCTACAAAGATACATATTTTAAACACAAGCTTTTACTGATACTACATTTTAACTGTTCTTTAAATATAATGCATATATTACTATGGTACAACACCCACAGAGGATGCACAGAAGTAGTTTTTAAAATGACACATCTTCTCCACATCTGAGTGTTCCTCTGTCTTTTGTCTTTAATTTAATTATATGGGCATAAAGGAGGAAAGAGCCTGAGGGTACGCTGTGTTCTCTGTCATCAACACTGGTTTTTGCTCCTTTTTTATTCTGTGTATAATTTAACATATGCTCTTCTTTTAATATCGAAGCATGAGATATCCCCGTTCAGTTTGTCAGTTTATGGTAGTATATGGTGGGTTCTGTTTGTGAGATTCTAACATAAGGCCTCGGGATGTGGATGTTGTCCCGTTGGTCAGTCGGTCCATCCAGCGCTGCTTTGCATGAAATTTGCCGTTGATAGTCACGGTCCATCGGGGTTGATATCTCTCTGGCGACCCCTGACCTCTCTTCCAGCGCAACGATGAGGCCAAAAGTTTTACTTGTATGTAAGAAATATGTATGATATTGACTGGCCACATTCATTCTACTGAGACCTTGCAGGAGCTTTCCTTTCCAGGAGCATCATCATCCATTTTTTTTTGGCACAATCGTGGTTAGCTTCTAAGGATATCAAAATTGTTGCTATATTGTTCATTCATTCATATTTTGGCCCAATGATGAACACTGCAGTCTGCAGAAGCCCACTGAGGCATTAGACTTTTAGTTGTTACTCCTGTAAATGTATGTAGAGAAATCAAGGCATTATTGAAAACATGTGAGTGAACTCAAATATAAACTGAACCCCTCCATCACAGAGTGCTAATACGAGTATTCATTTAATTAGCAGCTGATGAGTTTTGGCGTGGGTGGGGAACAGTTCCCACTTGCCCCTCAGTGTCTGAAGTGTTGATGTAAATGGGGTGAGCTAGAGTATACTTACATGCCTCGTTATTTCAGTTTTGAATGTTCAATTTTCACAAATCCAGGAATGTATGGGAAGTTAAATAGAAAATGAGTTAAAATCGAACAAAATTGAATATTAAAAATACAAACGCTTTGTAGTTTAACATTAATTTGATTTTCTGGACTCTCTGAATTTTAGACATAAACCAAGTCTCTGTTTGTGGGCCATTTTGACCATGTGCACATCAGTGTGCGTGTGTGCATGTGTGCGTGTCTGTGCTTGCAGTTACAGTATGTGTGTAATTACACACACACACACACGTCTATGTATGCTCATCTGGTGTGCTAGTGTATGAGAGTCACTTTAGCTGTACATATCTTTGCATATGTGCATTTATGCGTGTGTATGTGTGTGTGTGTGTGTGTGTGTGTTAAGGCTCGAACCCATAACCCTCTCACTCAGACTGCCGGTGGAACAGAGGCGGGGATCTCTACGTGAAATTAGTCTCTTTGGGAAGACGAGAGGCACCGCTAAGGCCTCCTCTTTCAGCCAGTTGGCCCAGCCCGCAGCTGCCCAGCCACTGTCACACTGAGAAGCACATGTCATTGAAAGGAGACATTAATTGCCTCGGTGCCTTGGCAGGACGCTCACTAGCCGTGCTCAGGTGCACCTTTGCTGCTGCCTTGCAAATGAGATGCAGAGTGTTGGTTACAGTACCTCCTTCCCGGGGATAATTGACCCTGGGGATCCGCCTTGCAGTCCACCCGCCCTCTTTCTTCCCTTGCTTATCTCCTCTTCTTCACCTCCTCCTCTCTTCCCCCCTGTTACCTCCAAGACAGCGCAGGACACCTCCTGATTGGTTGGTAGTCAGCGGGATGGGGTTGGCCCTTTGACCCTGCAGCCTCCCTTCCCTTTTTTTGGCGCCTCTCCCCCTCTCACTCCCCCGTCTCCAGCTCCTTCACAAGGGCAACCACGTGGTGATGCGGCCAGTGGAGATGAGAGGAGAGGGAGCAGCCTGACACTACTCCTGCCCAGACCATTACCGCAACCTATGCAGGAGGTGCACAAAACCCCTCCCCTCTCTTTCTGTTTTTGAAAGGGCCCCACCCCACTCACCCGCTGCTTAGTCATGTTGTTTTTGTTGTCGCAGCTCCAAGTTTTAATGAGGTGAGACTCCTTGTATACCGCCGTGTTACTGGCTGGGCTTCAGCAGGCGGTGCTGTTTATTTACAGCTAAAGGCCCGTGCTGCTCAACCTTAATCGACCCGAGCATCGCTCAATCACAGGCGAGTGTATGGAAAACAAAGGCCCACCTGTATACCTGCGCACGGTGCTGTGGATTACCTCTCCAATCCCCCCTCCACCCACGCACCTTTTTTTTCTCTCCTTGCACTGCTCTCCTTCTTCTTTCACAATTTATTTCTCCTTCTCTAACCGTCCGCCTTGATTGTTAGCTCCGTCCTCCTTTCAGTTCAGCCGCTCCGTCTCGTGTGCTTTGCTTTTCCAAGCATGGCAAAAGCAGTTAGAATAAGTACACACCTTGTAAGCCATTTGCAAGAAGCCTGCGGCTGAGATCGCACCCCCTGAGCATAATATGCAAGGTGTGGCAGAGAATGACACTGTTAATCTTGAAGGATTACTTTCTCATGGAGCAATTTGTCACAGGAAAAGTCTATACTGTGTGCTTATGTACTCCTGCGCCCTGCGTTTCTTTGCCTCTGCTCATGTGCTTGTGTTCACTTGCTCATGTGTGGATGTTAAAACGTTGAATTACTGATCTTGTGTAATTGAATAGTGGGCCATCTGCTCAGATGTTTATCTTCATTTTCTTTCTTTCTTGTTTTTTTTTTTTTTTTTGCAGATGTATTCACGCTTGTATATTTGCACGTCTTATTTCATCTTAATATAAGCATATGTGTGTGTTTGTATGCGTGTGTGTGTGTTTCTTCTGTAGCCTTTAACTGGCTGGAAGCCCCCTCTTTGGTGGAGAGGCCAGCCATGGCAGAAGAGGGCTGCGCTTAGTGCGTTTCATGCTTAATTCTGTGTCAATTAGTTGACTGCTACCTTCCCTCCAGCAAAAGAGCGCAGAGAGAAACACAAGCCCACAGAAATCCTCTGGCTTTGACAGGCGCAGTGTTCAATCATTTATCCCAAGGCCCCGGGCCACGGAGCACTGTCAACAAACATTCCATTGAAATCATATCAAGCCTCTTCTGTTCCCTCATTTTTGTACTCTCTCTGCTCTGCCTCTCACTCTTTCCATCTCCCTCTGCCTCTTTATCTCACTCATTCTTTACCCTCTGCTTCCTCTGTCGATATGCTTTTACCCACCTTCGCTCGTTTTTCTCTCTTCCTCCTCACCCCTCACCCTCTGGGGTTTCTCTGTCTCTGTAGCAGGGGTTTTAGTTCTTTCTTTAAGCCGCTGTGCCTCTTCCTCCCTCCCAGGACTTGGCAGCAGAGTGGTAATTTGTTAAGCTGTTCCCTGTTTGTGCTGGTTTCACCCCCAACTTGGCATGCGGTCAAGTTATGGTCAGATGTCAAGATGAGCACCAGATATATGAAGATCACAGAAAATGATATATTTCAGCCTGAATTTGTTTCAGAAGATATTTTAACAAGGCTGCAATGGATGCATCATAAAACATAAACATCAATGGCCACATTTCAAAAGATACTGTATATGCGTTTGTATATACAGCACCTTTTGACCCGTATCTTTTACAGCAAGAGCACATATACTTTAAAACATATGCATATGTCTTTGCAAATGCTGTGGTTTTCAATATAGGTTGAAGTTGAAAGGAGTCTTTGATCACAGCATGTGGCGGGATTGAAGATCTACCATCTAACAAACATTGAAAATGAACAGAGCTGTCGTGCACCGGGCCACTCTTCAGATTTCCTACCTGACTTGACTCTGAGGAAATGAATCATTTTAGTCAACAATTAAAACACACCATACAGAGATTTCCTATCAGTGTGCCATTGAAAAGAAAATATGAAAGACTACATCAGCCAATTAGCTTCACAGCTGCCATCTCTACAGTTTCTCCCGTTCTTTGCTTTTGGCCCATTGGAACTCTGGGAAATATGCTGATTCAGGATGTTTTGCAGGTAAGGTGGACAGAGGCCAAATCTGGGTTTTTCCTTGGCTTCCTCTGCTCTGGGCTACAAACACTGATGCAGAGCAAGAGATAGAAGAGAAAAAGGAGAGGAATCTTCCACTCCCTCCCCTCCCCTGAGCATTCATCCCGAGAGAAATTCAACTCACCTGGGTATCTCTATAGTGGAGAGTAATAAATAAATGTATTGGATTAATTATTAAAGACAGCCTAAACGAAGATAGATACTATCCTCTGAAGGCCTGCCGGTTCCACAAGCCTGATCTTAACTCAGATGTTGTTGTGATTCCTGTTTGTTTGCCTCACTGGTGGTCCGGAGACACGTACTGTACGTCTCCATATCTTTATTATATCGCTTTAGACAATTCCTCATATTTACCCTGTTTTGTTTAGCCTGTTGTGTTCTTTGTTTTCCAACAAATGGATTGATACTCACAGTGAACTATGCAAAGAAAAAAATCTTATTCCGCCTGCAACAGTGCCTCAAACATGGATTTGAAATTAACCATGAACACATGACAACACTAATAAAATGGATCAAAGGGCAGGGTTGAATCGGGTCTTTCTCAGTTCAGACTTAAGGCCTTTGAACAGCTTTCGGTGGGTGCGCTGTCTTACTCAGCACAACATGAGCCACCCACAACAAAAACCACAGAGCCTTTCTGCAACAGTCACCATGAATCCAAACTTTTATCCATGGATTTCTGAACAGACCTTCAAACCAAACCTTTAAGTGTTCGAGACGGATTATTTGCCCTGTTTGTGATCATTGAGCAAAATGCGTACCGCCAAACTAAACTCTTAACTCTCCTCTGGCTATTCAGGTTTACCTCCCACAGCAGAGTGCAGAGCAGAGTCCCTGGACAAAGCCAAATTAATATTTAAAGATCATTACTAATGCCCCGAAGTAAAACACAGAGACTAGGTAATTAATTGATTGAGCTGGGTGGTCCGCAGAGAGATTAGACCGGATGAGTGTTGTTTATCTCTGTTGTTATTGAAGTATATTTGATTGCTTTGAGCAAATGATTTCCTATTGAATGTAAAGAAGGGGGACACGGTACTGTATGTTTGACCTGTAAGGCATATGCAGTGAGTTCATATTCTTGGAGTGATATAATCAGTTGGGGATTAATCATCCCCCGTGCTTTCCTAGTGTATGCGTGTCGTGTGAATTTGCATTGGCAGTAATCTATTGTATAACACAGTTTACATTGGCGCTAAGTGGAATCTGTAGACCTGTTTTCACGAGCTCATATAACAAGTGGATGGATTTCCACTGCTGATGATAGCAGATGCACTTGGCAAGACAATAAGATGCGTTCTACATCATTTGGCCCACTTCCTGTATCAACTGTTGGATGTGAATAGAGTGTCAACAGAGTGCTAATTGTTGTTCGGCATTTTGATTTATCACAGGCGCAAGCCAAAGGAGAACAGAGGATGATTTTGCATTTGGCAGGCTGTCCCCAGTCCCCAGCAGCATGCCAATGCTTCCATTTCTTGGTGAAAAGCCTAAATTCAGTGATTCAGTACCTTGGATAGAGCTGCCTCCTCTGTCCACGTGCTGCACCGGTCTGTCTCCAAACTGTATACAAATACTCTGAAGGGTACACTGTGTACTGTTTTGATCTGTAACTAAGTATGTTAATTCAAGTACTTGTACTTTATTGGAATATTTCATTTTTGTGAGTTGTTGCATAGGATCAGCTACATTTCAGAGGGGAGACATTGTACTTTTTATTCCCATTTAAACATATGGGAAGCTGATGAATTAGGATGCGTCGTCGGGACTTAAATAAGTTTGTGCGTAAGCAGCTTTTTAATGTCGATGCTAGTACCAGTGAGTCAACATTAAAAAGCTGATTATATATGAACAAATCAACAATTTAACAAGATGCTTGAAGGAAGCACATTTTACTGCTGAAACTTTGGAAGTTTATCTATTTGGATTTTTTTTGCTCTTTTAAGCACTATTAATACCAGCATCGAACTCCAAAACTGGGCTATTTTAGTATGAATTCTGGCATTTTAAAATATGCTTCATTTGGGCATTTTTCATTTTTAAACATAAAACACACTGTAAACACAGACGTAATTAGCATATACACTGCCACATGATAGGTGTAGGTGGCAAAGCTTTTGCCTTTTTGTGGCAATGTAGAAGTGAGAGGCATCATACACAACACACATGAATAATGTTTTGGGCAGCATATTGAATAAACTTTTCTGAGTTGCCCTAAATGTCCTTGGCTCAGAAAACGTGTTCTTTCTTTCTTTCCTTTTTCTGTTTCCCCCTTTTGAAAACATCTTGTGAAGGGAGCATTCAAGAATCACGGGGTTTTTCACAAGTTTTTGGAGATGCCTGTCATGAATGAACATGACGGTGTGTTCCAGTGCCAGCTGGCAGCGGAAGCCTAGCACGTCCCCGAGATGAGCGAAGGGCCAGCTGGATGCCCGCCGAGAGCTTTAACACACTCCTCACCATTGCTGCAAACTCCATCAGCCCATCCTGTTAACTGACACAACACAACACTAATTGTGCATTAATCAGTGGGTTTAGTTACCCGATCCCATGAGCCTGTGGTGCATTTCACTGGTTGTGAAACAGAAGTCTGATATTTGTGTTTCAGTGCTCCACGGCTCCCTGGAGTCCTGATTTTGGCTTGATGTGTGGCATGTGGCTTGGCAACATGTTAAACTTGCAGTTGAGATTTTCAGATTAGATTTAAAGTGAAGATTAGAGATTAGGCAAACACTGGCTAGAATTAAAACCAGTTCTTTTATTTATGATTATCAGCGTGACAGATGAGTGCTGGATTCACTCGGATATTGTGATTTTTGCATCCTGCTAAGATGGTTTATTTTAGGCTTTAGGTCTTCAGCAAACAGCGCTGAGGAACTACGTTGCTTCACATTTTGTCGTAGAAATATTATTTCTTCCCGCAAGTTTTACATTTGTTTTACAGATATATTCCCAACTTCCCAACCACACAAAGTCCAAGAGTCACACTTTATTCCTGTGATTGCTGGGGAAAGTGTAGTGAAGTTCAAGTAAGAGGTACACAAGATTTATTATAAGAATTTATTGAAGTATAGAGAGAAGACATACAGCAGAAGAATGGATTTTTCACATTCAGCCCTTTTTTTCTTTTCTCATTTTACAACTTCTCATAAGATTAACCTGAAATACAGTAGCAACCCAAAACACCCAGTCATCGCTGTCTTATACGGAGAGGTACTGTGAGAAAATGTTCATTACACAAACGTCACTGACCGGTTTTGTGTTTTGCTCATTTTTCTGCTTTAGGCAGCAATCAATCATCAAGTCATTTATCTCACGCTGATGCTGAGTTCCTTTTATCAACTGCCAGACTCCCCTCAGCTGCACAGTATTACTGACTACAGGTTTGTTGGCTCACTTTGTAGAAAACGCCAGTAGATAAAAAGTCAAGTTCCCATGTCTATCTGCTGTATGCTGCTGTGATGAAGAATGTAATCCTACTGAAAGGGACATATGATATGTTGTGGTTATTATTTAGACTTAATTATAGGCACTTAGTCAGTCTTAAGATATTGTTTGTTACAGCTGTGTTTTAAAGCTAGTAAATGTCATATGCGGCCCAATGGCTCAGGCCTATGGCCAGTTTCTTCTATCAGCATCTTCTCACAAAACTCTCAGAAGGAGGAGTAAATATCAAGAATCAGAAAGAAATTCTGAATTTAACCTTTGGCAGAAATGCTTTTGCCATAAGTCACCCTTTGCATTTTTGCCCTCTTGGGATGTTAGCCGTCCCAGATGCAGCAGGTCTGGCCTCCCTCTTCTCTGGGTCAAAGCTGGCTGTGTCTGCATTGGTAAAGCACTAAGGAGAGAGTGTGTGTGTGTGTGTGTGTGTGTGTGTGTGTGTGTGTGTGTGTGTGTGTGTGTGTGTGTGTGTGTGTGTGTGTGTGTGTGTGTGTGTGTGTGTGTGTTGAAGGGGGAGTTGGAGTGTGGGTGCATGCAGATGGTTCACAAGCCAACCTTTCAATTAGGCCCGGAGTATAAATATCCGTGGCTGATTGGAATGTGGCGGCTGCTGGCACAAAAGGCTCTGCTTGGCCCGTCTCCAAGACCCCGTCGCTCACTCACTCTCTCAGTCATGCTGGAAGCCGCCCAAGGTTACTTCGTCAATGGACGCAATGATTTCTAACTCCCTGTGTCCGCCGCGACCACCCTCCCTTCTCCATCCCTGTTTCCATCCTTCCTGCTCCGCTTCCCGCCAGCTCCATAGCTAACTTAACATTTGAAAGAGGCCTTCGGTTGAACCCAGTTGGAGGTTTGATGTCCCTTCTTTCCCCTCATACGTTTTTGTGCATCAACTGGATTTTGAAATTCCCATTGCAAAAGGTGTTAACTGTGTTTCCAGCTTAGAAATTTCAAACAAATTTCCCCTATGAGATTTTGTATATACTCATATATATATTTCCGCCCACAGGGAGTGTTTGGGTTCCAGTCCAGCTCCTAATCTTATTTAGCTAATGCTGCAGGTGAACAGTCCCTGTCTCCTGCCTGGGGAGACCCTGTATATCCTTCACAGATTATAGGGATGAGCTCCCAGACAACTTATCCCTCCGTCCCAAAAGCCTGTCACTGTAAGCTGTCTGAGAAATTATCCACACACCCAGACACATGGTGGTGAGGGTATGAAATGACAAAGCAGAAATGTTTTGGGAGAAGGATATGTTATCACTGTCACAGAATGATTTTGAGTGTTGTGTAGTGCACAGCCTACAAATAGGATTGAATTATTTCTGTTACAGGGCGCTCATAAACAGCTATCTTTTTACTCTTGATTTTACTTTTGATAGTTTGAGTTTCGGAACTTTTCTAGCACTTTTTAGGATCCTGCGATTTCAAGCCTCACTCACTAAAAATGGCCGTGTGAGTTGCTGTGTGTGAAGATTTTTCATGTTGTCCTCACAGTTTCTTAAAGCAATAGAGTCATGCCCCACCAATAATATCATCTGCCCCTTTGTTAAAAAGCCTCCTCTTTTATCCCTTCACCCCTCCCTGGGCCCCCCTTTTCTGTAACCCACCTACCCAAGCTGTGTCAGGGAAGCCTCCCAGTCTCATATGCATCCCTCTGGAATCAGGAGAGATTAAAAATTAAGGGATTAGGTCCCCCTCCTAACCCTGTAATCCAACAAAATAATGCTTTCTAACGTCGAGCGAGAGCTCCCGAGGCGTGGGTAAGTCCTCCATGTCAGTTATTCCTTATGGAAGGGTTCCCTCGGAAAAGACGCGCTCTCTGTCTCCGACCACCTCCTCCATCCCAACCCCCTTTTTTATGATCCTTGGCTGTAATGAGGCAACATGGGAGATGGGGCCTAATATCTGCTAATAGGGTCAATGGAATAAACTGTTTTATAGGGGTCACTGTTGGCACAAGGACGAAGGGGCTGCTAAATGCTTGTCTCCCGCAGTGCCAGTTGTAGCTATGATTTTTTTTCTTTTTTTTTTTTTTTACAACAACAATACAGTGTCGGGCAGCAATAATGATTCGGATGAGACTGAGGAGCCCCGGTGATGTAAGACACAGGCAGGCTACTGAATTAAGGCCCTGTTTTAAATATGTCAGTGCCACGCTCAGGCTGGAGCTATAGCTGGCCATGGGATGCACTCCTTTAATTTCATCGCTCTGTCAGCTTTTATTAAAACCCATTTGTCACAAAGAGAGAGGGAGAAAACCAAAAGGAGAGAGAAAAAAGTAGTGGGGGGGGCACAGATGTAGAGGGGTGAGGATGAAGGGGGGACAGATAACAAACAGAGAAAGAGACAAAGAAGGGTGAGGTGCTAGATAACAGAAATTGTTGTTTTGAGGAGGGGCAAGTGTTGCGGGTGGTGTTATGGGATGGGGGGCAGGAGCGATGGTTGCCACTACCTTTGGGAGTGGGTCTTATAGGTGGAAGACAGGGGTGGTAAGGAGCAGTGGGAGGGTCTGGGGGCTCAGCAGGAGTGATTAATGATGAATCTGGGGTATAGTGGACCGGTGGGACTCCCCAAACCCCCGTCTCCATCCCCCCCACCCCCCACCCCTTACTCAATCCCCAGCCCTCGCCACCCCACCTTCATGCCCATTTGTAACTGTCTGGGGAGGGGCCATCAAGGACCCGGTGATGTGCCCCCCCTCCCATTTTCTTGAAGACACGAGTGAAAGATGTGTCCAGAAATGTGTCATTTCCAAATCCAGCTCTTGAGGTTTCTTTTGGAAGGCTACTGTTTATTAATGTCATTGACTCAAGACTAATTATTCTTCCACACTTCTTACAAGAGGAATTCCTTCACATCTCAACAATGTGTTCACGCGCACTCACACAGTGACTCACATGCTATTCAGCGGAAAATTAACATGTTTGATGTGTCCCTTATTGAAATCCTAACAGGATTACGTCCGGACTCCTGTCTTTCATTTTGAAGGTTTAAGGAAATCACGGGCAGAGAGAAAGTGCGCGGCGTGTGCATTTATTTGTTTTCGCCGGGGACCAGGCGAAGGTTTCTGCCAGAGAGTTTATCTGCCTGTCTGAGTGTGTGTGTGCGCTACAGAGTGTGCGGCAGCCACACTTTCCTCACTCTGTCAAACAGCTTTGACTTGGCGGCGGGTTCTGAAATGGCATCAAAGTGGCCCACCGCCACATTTCCACTTGGTCCTGTGGTCCCTTACTCCCTGTCATCTACCACTAAGCCCACGCACCCCAGTACCTACAATCAAAAGAAAATTAAATGATTCATTATATCTTCCCGCCTTCCTCACAAAGTAAAAACATGAAAAATAAAAGACAAGAAAGGGCTTTCAGAAACACTTGTTCAATGCATTTTACGTTCTACTCCGTTCCCCTCGTTTCTCTCTTTCTAACTGAATAGTACATGATGGCACTTGACGGAGAAGAGGAGGAGGAAGACGAAGAAAAGGAAAAAGCAGAAGGAGAAAGAGTGAGAGAGAGAGAGGGGGAATAAAATGAAGTGTGACAACATATGAATTTCAAATTTCCGAGGAGACATCAAAGTGCGCCATCCGGGGTGTCTCTTCGACAAGGACACTTTCTGATTTTTAATTCCGTCCCCTGATTGTATCTCCGAGGCCCTAACGAAGAACGGAGGAGCAACGCCAGTGAGTGGCATCAGGCAGCCAGAGATAGGGCAGGAAAGGAGGGAGAGGGTGAGGGGAAAAGAGGGGTGGGGTGGCAGCGTAGAGGAAAGAGAGAGTAAGTGAGATCAGAGGGGGTTAGAAGAGATAGATAGAGGAGGAGGAGGAAGGAGAGAAGAAAGGAGAGCCTCATCCAAACACAGGCGGCTGGGCCCTTTGTTGTCGAAGCGATCATAGCTCCTCTTTCATCAGACAGAAATAGAGAAGAGAGAAAGGAAAAGAGACAGAGAGAGTGAGAGCGATCCACTCCTTTTTCCGCTGGGGTGACAGGGACATGGATAGAAGGAGGGCAACTTTTTTCACCCTCTGCACATATCAAATCAAGGCTCTTCTTCCAAGGACTTATCGTGTTGCGCACACTTTGAGAGCAAAATGCTTACAAGTATAGCTGGGGGTGCATGTTGACAATATTCTCACTTTAACCTGAAACAATATGTCTGTTTACACTCTGTTGATTAGCTTATATCAACACTGTGCCAACACAAACTGTTATATATTGCTAATCACTGGTCCTGTTTGCTCCTCTTCTGCCTTATAGTTCAGACGGCAGCCCGCTACAGCAGCAGTCTAATTGCCTGGGAGGTGCTCAGCGGGAGGGTGGCATGCCTCTGGCATTCCCATTCCTCGCAAAGCTCTGTGCCAGTACTGCCGCAGTGCCAGGCTGCTCTGCCCTGCGTCCACGCCAGGGGTCTCGTAACCCAGAAGGATCCCCCATGATGGGCACTCCCCACAAGGCCTCTTTGGAAACGGATAGGAAACCCCAGGGAAGAAGCAGAAAGGTTGGAAAGGTCATATTACCGGCATGTATTCACATGTAGCGCACTCTCTCCTCCCTCTCTCTCTCTCACACACACACACACACACACACACAGACACACACACATCATACCATGGCAATCATAATGTTCAGGAGCTCATTATATTTTCAGTAACTACTTTTGAATACTTATATTCATCTCTGATACTGTCTCAAATGTGGTATAATAAAATATGGTGCCAATATCAAATTTAAGTCATGTGCTTGAGTTAAAAACTTGAACACAGAGGGGAGAGCAGATTCAGTCCCCCATTTAAAAACACTTGTCTTCTTTTAAGGAGGGAGTAAAACCAGTTAGAGGATAAAAGCTTACAAGCCTGACGATCTACACCAGATTGGAAGCAGTAGCTGCAGGCGACTCTAGCAACACACCTGGCATTTACAGCATATGTTAACCTCAGTGACTTATGTCACCGTACATGTTCTATAAAATCTGTAATTCTTGAAGCAGTCAAAACCCAGAGATGTGTCTCAAATCTGTGCAAGTGGGTTAAAAATTCTGTGAACTGAAGTGGAACCATCCATTCATTTGATTCAAGAGTGACAGTGTGACTGCATGTAATGATGATACAATTTAGAACAATTACATGCAGTTTTGAAAACTATTGAAAACAAGTAACTAAACAAAGTCTTATTTGTTTTAGCAGATTACCAGAGTAACATTTTGTTTTTTTTTTCTCTCAAACTCGTTTCAAGATGTTTTCTCTCTTCAGCATGTTAGACATGAGTTTTCACTGTTGAAGGATGAAAATGATTTTATATTTCCCTGTAAATGTACATTTTAAAGTTATTTGGTCTGTCGGTAAACGGTACCATCCTGCTATTTTAACAGATCAGAGACTTTAGACAGAAGGTCAAGCGCACCCATGCCATGGCCACCACATCACCCTAACACACAAACACACAGACACACTCACAAGGGCCCCTCCTTGGTTGTGGAGAGGGGTGCATGGTGAAGCAGCTGGGAGACGTGGAGCCACAATGGCCCTTTAGGGCGAGACGGCCCTAATCCGTTCCCCGTCCGACAGCGCCAGTGAAAGGAGGCCTGTCAATCATAGCATGGCACCCTCGGGTCTCTGAGATGGGCGTGCTCAGATGTAGGATTTACTGTACCCCCTCTTCTCTGTCTTATTAAAACCTCTTTGCAGACAGACAGAGATACATGTATGCAGACAAAAACACACACATGCATGTACAGTTTGCTGCTTCTTGTGTGTCACAGCTTTATAAGACCTTGTCTGAGCTCGTGTGTGTGTCCTGGGGGGGTGAGAGGGGGGTACCAACCAGTGCAGACGAATGATAAATTGATGCATTTATATTTAATGTTTAAAGAAACGTGACACCAGAGCGCTTAAAAAAAAAACTCCACATCAGAGAGAAATTCATTCACATTTTTTATTTAGATTATTTCACTTAATCACTTCACAGTAAAAATTATACTTCACTTTCTTATACAAATGATGAGGACATTGTCAATTCAAATGAGCAGTTGTACTTCAAGGAATTACATGCTGCCTATGTTAATGATGGAGACAGCCATGTAGAAGCAGGGAATGGGTGATGTTCCTTTTGGATACATTTCATAGGCCTCACACACACACACACACACACACACACACACACACACACACACACACACACACACACACACACACACACACACACACAGACACGCGCGGTTATGGATGGAGAGGCAACCACGCAGACAAATAAGATGCAAAGGCAAATACACGTGCACAGATACACACACTCTAACACACACACACACACACACTAAGAGTAAACAGTTATTTAGAGGTGTCAGACACTGCATGTAATATCCTCTGGCACAGTGTGTGTGTGTGTGTGTGTGTGTGTGTGTGCGTGTGTGTGTGCCAATGAGCCGTCAGCTGAGCTGTGCTGTGCACTGTCCGTTGCAGCTGGGTGATGTGATCAAATCTAACAGACAGTGAGGACCGGAGCACGCTTTCTGCCTCAGAGACACTGAGGGGGAACGAGAGAGAGAGACAGAAAGAGAGAGAGCGCTAAGACCGCCTCTGGCCACCATTATCTCTTCAGCGCGTGACTGTGTCCATGTGACTGTGACAGTGTGAAAAATACAGTGTTTGTTTGTTTACTTGCTGTGTGTACATGTGTGCGAATGCTTGCTTGCTCATGTGTGTGCCTGTCAGTGGATCCAAGTGAGTGTGTGTTCATGTTTGCTGTTCAATATGCTTAAGCCCATATAACTGACTGGGAGATAACTACTGAGCCAGATGACATGACGGGAAGGCCCTAATTCAACCCTCCAGCCAGGGTCAAAGCTCCTTAAACTTCTCCCTGTCTCTCTCTTGGACGTCGGCTTCGTTGGCTTCGTATGATTATTAAGGTGGACGAACTCCTGTCCAGCTACACTCATCTCTTGTAAAATGGATTGAACCTGCTGCAGTGAGAAGAGAGCAGAGCTGACCTGTTAAAACAGCACGCTGCAGGTTGCAGATAATAGCTATGGATACCTGCAATGTCGTGATAGTGCTAGTATTGATAACGTTCATAACATCTGAACAAAGAAAAAGTCGATGTTAGATCATGTTTTGGGCGCATGGGCAGTTAGTGCCGCACTCGATGCTTCTCTGCAGTTGTTTTTTAAATGTGACATGTTTTTAGAAGTAGAAGAAGAAGTAGCCCATTAATGATGCTTTCATCTCCTCAGTCATGACACATGGGTCTCCCCTGTGTGACAGCGCATTAGTCACTTTGAGTGATGAAAAGTGTCACTGTACTTGGTTTTACTCGGTATGAGATCACAATTATATTTAGTGATATGAGCATTCTTCTGATCTGGTGCCCCCTGTGGTAGGAGGTAGACACTGCAGCACCACTTTGTTTTCGTCAAATGCAGATTAAAAAATAATTAAAATTAATAGTCAGGGTTAGTAGCAGATCATGCTAATGCTATGCTGAAAGCCCTGGTGTGAAACCACGACCTCCTCTCTCAGACTTTCCACAGCTAATTAAGAACTCACCGTGACAAATATAGTTTATAGCAAAAATGCACATGCTTGTTTAAGTAACTATAAAACTATAAATATGACCAATTTGTCAGTCAGCTTACATCAGGGGCTATGGACGACAGGATATAGGCCCACAGAACTCAGTAATTAAAGGTGATTGATCACTGTCTGCCTCATCTTGTATGTTTTATTTCCTTGTGCCTAGTCTATTTATTTTATTGTCTTTTTATTTATTATTGTGACACTTAATATGGCAAATCAAAGCTTTTATTTTCCTCTACTGGGACAATAAAGTTGTTGTACTAAACTAATATACTGAAAGCATAGAGCAGTCTGCTGCAGGATGGTTTACTCACAGAAAACAGTGCAGAGCTGGGCTGGCCTGGCCTGGAGACCCACATCATTTAAAACAGTGCCAACACCGCCCCACCTCTGCAGCCTGAGCAGCCCGCACACTCCATCCACACATCAGTCACCACTCGCTGTGTGTGTGCAAGAACGAGACGCAGACATGAATGACCGTCTAATCACTCACACAATACAGCTAAGCCCCCATAATGAAAACAGTTGATAAGAAAAATTAACATAAAACTTAAGTGGTACAGAGCAAGACAGTGGACATAAATGAAAAGGCTCTCGCACCATAAATCTAAACCATAAACATATATGATTCACACACGTAACTCAGACACTTCCTCATCCTAGTCTTAAAAAAAATGACCCCAAAGCATATGTACATATCTGCTTCATCCTCATTTTTGCTTTTTGTTAGTTCCCGCAGAGCCGGGCCCTCCACTCATAGCACGGTGCAGT